>NC_057804.1:605622404-605766523 GCF_018294505.1 Triticum aestivum
CCCTGTCCACGGCCGCAGATCCGCATCGTCGACACCATCCTTAACCCAACCACCGGAGCAACTTCACCTATGCCCTCGTCCACGGCCACAGATCCGCTTCGCCCACACCGTGGTCCACCCTACCGGAGCCGCTCCACAATCACCCTACTCGACGGTTCTAGATCTCCTTAGCGGACCCCGACAGCCAGTGCAACGTCATCACCCTCGACGTTTCTAACCTGATTCCCACCGTCTGGAGAGATGCCAAGCACCCGCCACGGCCTAGGTACTTGTCACCTTTAAACCCGTCCAGCATCACCTGCCCGATGTACTTCAAATATATTAACCGGTCATTGTTACCTGTTATGCAACTGGCAAAAACTACAAGTACGATGTTTCTTCTGGATCTAACAGCTTGGCCAACCAAGATCCTGGACTAAGGCATTGCTATGATCTTGTAAGCGCGTCTCTCTCTCTTGTATTGTTCTGTGCCTGCCAGCGTGCTTTGCTAGGATTTTCGACCAGTAATCCCTTTGTGCAGACAATGATTTCTACTAGTGGCTGCTAAATTAGATATGTAGGCCATACATGATACTACCTCGTACCTCCGTTCATAAATGTAAGTCTTTCTAGAGATTCCACTATAGGCTACATACGGAGCAAAATGAGTGAATCTACACTAAAAAATGCATCTATATACATCTGTATGTGGTCCATACTGGAGTCTCTACAAAGACATATATTTAGGAACAGGGGCAGTACATTACACAAAATCATAGGTGGCATGTAGGAATTCCAGTGCACTACATTAGGCTCCCTTAGAGTGCCTGCTAGTCCAACATATAGAGTCATGGCTAGTTTATGGTACGCACACAATCGTTAATTGGTGGTTTAAATATGCGCAAGGGATATGCAATGTAGTATCATGTAGAGATGTCTGAAATTAGCCGTGTCAACTTGCAGATAGGGTTACACAATGAAAAAGTACAAGATGTATGTGGCAATTTCATGGAACATCGCAAAAAAAGGAGAGGCAGCGGTGAGCCTATAAAGTGTGCTATGGTACGTCACTCCTCCATTGCAATCACCGTGACATGTTATTTGTATGCCAGTTCTATTAGCCAAGTTTCTTAGGGACAGTTATTATGAGTTATCCTAAGAAAATAAGCACCTGTGAATATAAGCTCCATGTAATAAGCCAACCAGTTCTTTTCATTGCGTTTTCAGCTTATCTTTGGTATGATCAGTCGAAAGTCTAGATTGCATTATATTTTTTTCATTTTGCTGCCCATATGGAAATTAATTTGACTTGCAAATATCACAAATTGAACCCAGTGCAGTAATTAATATGATAGGAAAATAGACCATCACTATTTTCTCAAAATGCAAATACAAAGGTACCATCTACTTGGCACAATCTACTTTGGTCAATGTTTTCCATAGAGATCCCATTGTCTAATTTAAACGAAGAATGCATGAACCACATTTAAATGAAGAACAATTATTTATTGAAATTCGAGGTCCAAGTGGCTGGTTATTATCATATAGCAGCACCACCTGAAAGCATCATATAGCAGCAGCAGCAGCTAATAGCAACTCATCATACAACAGCAGCAGTCTGCAATTCATCATATATCAGCAGCAGCTCATAGCAATTCATCATATAGCAGCAGTAGGAGCAGCTCATAACATTTCATCATATAGCAGCAGCAGGAGTAGCTCATAGCAATTCATCATATAGCAGCAGCAGGAGCAGCTTATAGCAACTCATCATATAGCAGCAGCAGCTCATAGCAATTCATCATATAGAAGCAGTAGTAGCACATAGCAACTCATCATACAGCAGCAGCAGCTCACATCAATTCATCATATAGCAGCAGCAGGAGCAGCTCATAGCAATGCATCATATAGCAGCAACAGAAGCAGCTCATAGCAATTCATCGTATAGTGGATCAGAATGAAAATTTGGCAAAAAATCAGAGGAGATCCTCACCTTGTTGGATGAGCTCATCCTTCAACAGCACCTCAAGGCCATGGCCTGGGAGGAGGGGAGGGGGAATAAGGTGCCTTCTGCTGCAGTGTGGCATCAGCCATAGTTGTGCAGCGCCAGCCGGAGTAGTGCATTGGACGAACCACAGTGGAGCAGCTGCCGGAGACCATGAGAATGAGGGGCGGCGCCAGAGGGAGGAGCAACCAGGGAGATTTGCCCCTACGTGCCGGCCATGTAGCCTAGCTGGACATAGCATCGTCGAGGACCAGGCCAGATGGGACCAGTGGTGACGGCTCGCTGGAGGAACCCTAGTGTTGTAGGCAGGGGATCGAGGTAGAAGGAAAGGGGAGATGAGATGCAAGTGGGCAGGCAATGAATGCTTGCGTGTTTGTTTTTACTTGAGGGTCAGGTGTGACACGGGCGTCAGCAGTTGCATTTTGAGTGTAATATAGGCAGACAATAGAGTCAATTCACTATTCCCCTTCCCTACAATTTTTAGTGAGGTTCTACCCGAAACACCCCCCCTCCAAAAGCGAAATTAGTTAAGCCAAAGCCCATAACTCAAAAATGACTTCTTTACATCTTTTAAAGCTTATTTTGACAATATGCCCTGAAAAGTTGGAATCGAACTGGCCCTTAACCTGCAATTCAATTGTGCATGCAATGATGAATCACTCCTGCCTGCTATCTGTACATTTAGGCATCATCATACATGGCATAACCTAATACATGTGCATTCCATTGTAGAATCTGGTATATCAATGTTTATGTTAGTTCATATCTTGCACATGATGTTTAAATGCCCCTTAAATCTGGTCAGTCAAGTGATGGTCTTTAAGCCTCCTTCTTTGCTTATTTTCTTGATATGTAAGATTTGCTCACACATATGTTCAATTGCTTATTTGCATCAGCTAGCCATACTAGGACTGTTTGCTTTGATTACTTGTTGTTCTTGACCTAACACTCTAACAGAGCTTGCCAACGATTTAAACACTAAGGGCTGCTATAGTGGGGCCTTGTCTAACTCATAGGTGACACAAAGGTTTGGCTGTACACTACAGTAGGCTCTCCAAGCGTACCTAGAGATCCAGTTCGAAGGTATGCCTAGTTTTGCATAGTGCAGACATAGTAAATGCTCATTTCATTGTGTGCAAGTGCAAGGGATGCGGCATGTTTCATTATGTGGTGTTGTTTTGTTATAATCTCATCCTTTTGTGTCCATAGACTGGAAAGTATGCATATTTATCTTCCAAGGAGACAAGTACCTAGTTTGTGTCACCTTGCAGAGGGGGTGCAATGAAGATAAGATTGAGGATTTCCAAGTACAAGATGTTAGGAAGGAGCCTTGCAAGAGAAGTAGGAGCTGCGCTGAGCCTCTTCAACCTGCTAAGGTAAGTCACTGTATGCAACTCAGCAGTTCAATTCCTTGTTTGTTTCAGGCATAGTTAATTTGCTCTTTTCAATTGCTTTATTTGTCCTCAGTTAATGAGATGCCCAAATAATCATGCCTGATGTTCGGTACTTGTATAACTATTAGTTGACATAATTAAAGGCCTTGCCATTTAATTACTCTACCGAAGTGTGCCTGAAGCTTTGAAGTCTATTAACCTACTATTATTGCATGAGGCTCACAATCTAGTTTGTACTACGCTAATGATTGCATAGTTTTGCCTATTGTAGTATGTTTGTATGAAACCCTCTGTTGTTCATTATGCTCCCTAAGACTTTAATTAAGGTACAGAATAGCCAACTGCTTGCTTACTTATACGCAACGTGTTTTCTAAATTTGTAACTTGTCTGTGTTTTCGATTGGGCCCCAACATCATGCTCCTCTGGTGAGCTAAGACGGATTTCTGTATGCAGGCTGCACACACTATCTTTGTTATAATTTTTAAAATATCACCTGCTTATGCTTCATGATGTGTAACATTTTTTTAAAGTGACGTGTAACATTATTGTTAGTCCCATTTTGCCATGTAGTACAAAATAGTGTCTTGCTCGCTTCATTGTTGTAACTATATTTTTGCCCTAGTCATGTGTACTTACAGAAACATTTCAGGATGAAGTGACATCAACACAAAGATCTGCGAGCAGTGCGGCATGGCCGTTACCGAATGATTATGGATTGGAATTGGAATGTGCTAATGTTCTCGAGCATCAACTATAGGTGGCAAGACAACGTGTACATGATTGTCAACGTATAATCAACAAGTTGAGACTGGACATGCAGGTATTAGATGCAGGAGTCAAAAAATGAAACAAGACACTGAGGTAACCATGAAGGAATTGGAGATTTTGCAGACTGAAATTTGTGCGATCTGAATCCGGCCAATCCTATTTTCTGAAGAGATTATAGTTCAAATGGAGTTAAGTTGATGCGCGTCCATGATGTATGAGCTGTATTTACCCAGTGTATGTAATTCACTGTTTTTGTATGCTTTATTATCACCTGTGATGAACCATAATGCCCAGTGGGTATAATCGGCTGTAATTTCTTTATTGTATACTGTAGGATTATTCTACCTTTCTATGCCTTGATCTCTTTGTTGTATAGTGTATGCTTTTTAGAGGTGATAGTATTGAGTAGGATAATTCTTTGAATATGCTATATCGTTCAAACGGGGGCCAACTCGCCCGACCATGGCCCTTCACGGGCCGTACGATCCGTGGGCCATGTACGGGCCGTTGGATCCATGGGCCTTCAATGGGCCGTCGGGTCCATGGGCCTTCAATGGGCCGTCAGATCCATGGGCCTTCAATGGGCCAAAGGATCCATGGGCCTTCTACGTCTCGTAGGATCCATGGGCCTTCTACATCTCGTAGGATCCATGGGCCTTGTAAGGGCCGACTCATTTATGGGTCTTGTACGGGCCTTTAATGGGCCGTAGACGGGCCTTTAATGGAAATCATACGTTTTATGGGATGACCATAACGGGTCGTTAATAGGCCGTATTTGGTGATGCTATGAAAATGGCCCAACAGATTAACGGTCCACAAACGGCCCGACTATAACGACGGGCTGAATTTGGCCCACAAGCAGAAAATGACAGTAACGGGCCGTAAGTAACCGAATGCTGCAAATGAGCCCAAGAATAAATGGGCCCTCAAAAGGCCGAAAGTTAACTTGGGCTGGAAACGGCCCAACGGAATAATGGACCGTTAATGGGTATAAAGTGATACATTGTTCATTACGGTCCAGTTTCACCACGGGCCGTTAATGGGTGTAAAGTGATAGACTATTCATTACGGGCCAGTTTCACCACGGGCTATTAATGGGCCAAGAGTTACAAAGGGCCTCATATGGGTCAAAAGACGTCATGGGCCATACATGGGCCAGAAGTGAAAATGGGCTGGAATCATATTGGATAGCCCAGATGACGCTACTGGGCCTAATTCGGATAGGGCGTAACGGGCCTTGGGTTAGCGGGCTGTAAATGGGCTATATGCGAACATGCCGTTAACAAGCTTTCCATGGGCCGGCCCGCCAGCTTTTGACCATGTCAAATGGGCCAGCCTTTTCACAGGAATGGGCCACTGTTGGCTGTGCCACGTGTCGACGTATCATAGGCGCCTTCTGTCCAATGAGTGGATGACATCTGTCCCAACGATGAGCTAACACGTGTTTCCTCCAGCCAATGATGATTTTACACGTGGAAAATCCCCATTGGTCGGGGTTGTTAATGGGTTATCGGATCCAAAACCCGACCCGATAGCTTAACGGTGTTCCGTTACGATGGATGCCACGTGTCGGTCACCCTTGACGAAAGTACTTCTGTGACGCGCGATTTATCGCCATGGAAGTGGACACTTCCGTGATGGTAATTTTGGTAATGTCATGGAACACTTCTACGACAGCACAGGTATGACTATCTTGATTCTGTCATAAAATCGTCATGGATGTACATGCATGACAAAAAATGCGACCTGTTGTGACAAACACGTATCATCACGGAAGTGTATTATTTTTGTAGTGCGTTAGTCTGGTATATGACCAGGTAGGATTAGCCGCAAAGTATTCCCAATAGGATCGTAGGCTAGACAGCCTGTTGGATGGTATAGAAGAAGAATTTAGCGAGTCTAAGTGACTGTGTACTTCAAATGACATATTTTGTCCCTAGTCAGATTGTAAATCATTTGTCATGGCGGACATTTTCGCTTCAACCTCCGGACCCGATAGTCCGGAGTGTATCCGAATACCCGCTTAGTTATGTAAACCGGGGTACGCGTGGAAACCAGGCGTAGGGGTCATAAGTGCTTGAACGGACAAGTACCCAACTAGCTATGTTATATTACATGGGTTGTAAGAAACACCTTCCAGGGAGAATAGTTCCGTTAAGGGTTCCTTTCCCTGGGTACGCATGCATTAATGTGCATGTCCGAACTGCGAATAGAGACGCAGGATATGAAACATCTGGGGGTTTATATTGTAATAGGTAAGAAACATCTTTTGTTCACCGACCGGATATTCCCTTAAGAACGCTAGCTTTCGGCTTCACCCAGTCTGAGGTACACGTCCGGTGGACCCAACAGTAACAATCGCAGAGGTGCTCCCCTTATGCCCTAGCCGAACTAACGGGAATATAGGGCATAAACAAAGGAGCCAGGCAACCCAGCTTGGCCAAAACTTAAGTCATATCGATGCATATAATGGCGAAGAAAAGGTACATATGGAAAAGTGACACATATGTAGTGGGCATGAAGCCCGGAAGATAATTATATTAAGCTTCTGTATAAGAAGCCCCTAGGTATAGTGAGTGCGCATAGCGCGTTAAGATTGTGTAGTCGATTCACAATTGAAGCTTTTGAGGGCCATAAAAAAAGAGAAAGAGGATATAATTTAAAAAGGATGGAGGTAAGGAGATGAACACAGAGTTCGGCGCTAGGCATAGAATCTTCGGAGTCTGGCCGCGTTCCATGGGTTCGGTTCGAGTCGATTATCTGATGCATCACGCAGGCGGTACGCTCCTCCGGTGAGAACTTTATCAATGATGAAGGGACCCTCCCACTTGGGCTTGAGATTGTCCTTTTTCTTCTCTGGTAGGCGTAGAACGAGTTCACCAATGTTATAAATTTTGGCCCGTACTTCTCTTCTTTGATACCTTCGAGCCTGTTGCTGATAGAATGCGGAACGGGCTTCTGCGATGTCACGCTCCTCCTCCAGGGCATCTAGACTATCCTGCCGATCAAGCTCGGCTTCTCTCTCTCTCTTCATACATGCGCACTCATGGTGAGTCATGAATGATATCGCAGGGCAATACCGCCTCTGTGCCGTACACCATGAAGAATGGTGTGTATCCGGTAGTGCGATTCGACGTGGTCTGCAGTCCCCATAGTACGGAGTCGAGCTCCTCGACCCAGTGCGTATCTGATTCCTTCAAGGATCGCACTAGTCTGGGTTTGATGCCGCTCATAATAAGACCATTTGCTCATTTGACTTGATCGTTTGTTTGGGGGTGATAGATGGAGGCGTAATCGAGCTTAATGCCCATGTTGCCGCACCAAGTTTTCACCTTGTCGGCTGTGAAGTTGGAGCCATTATCGGTGATGATGCTGTGGTGGACACCGTAATGGTGTACAACCCCTGATATGAAGTCTATCACTGGTCCGGATTCGGCTGTTTTAACTGGTTTGGCCTCTATCCATTTGGTGAATTTATCTACCATGACCAATAGGTATTTTTTCTTATGGCTTCCTCCTTTAAGGGGTCCGACCATATCAAGCCCCCAGACCGCAAAGGGCCAAGTTATGGGGATTAGTTGGAGAGTGGTGGGTGGCATATGGCTTTGGTTTGTGAAAAGCTGGCAACCGACGCAATGTTGGACGAGGTCCTGTGTGTCTGCTCGGGCTGTCGGCCAATAGAAACATGTACGGAATGCCTTGCTTACAAGGGCCCGAGCTGCGGCATGGTGGCCGCCAAGTCCAGCATGAATTTCGGCCAAGAGCTACTGCCCTTCCTCTTCAGAGTTGCATCTTTGGAGTACTCCGGTAGCGCTTTTCTTATAAAGCTCTCCCTCGTGGACCTTGTAGGCTTTAGAGAGCCGCACGATGCAACGTGCCTCATTTTGGTCCTTGGGGAGTTCTAGCCTATTTAGGTAGGCTAAGAAGGGTTCTATCTATGGGGCGATGACAGCTATGATCACGTGGGCTGAAGTTGTTATTTCGATGGCGGAGCCTCCGATTATGTCAGTGTATTCGAGATCTGGGGTTGTGGTCGGATCCGGACTAGTATTGCCGCTCTCCCCTTGCCACACCACGGATGGCTTGAACAGCCTTTCCAAGAAGATATTAGGTGGGACGGGGTCGCGCTTAGCGCCGATGCGGGCGAGGATATCCGCCGCTTGATTGTTTTCTCGGACCACATGATGGAAGTCGATCCCCTCGAACCGAGCTGACATCTTGAGGACGGCATTGCGGTAAGCCGCCATTTTCGGGTCCTTGGCGTCAAAGTCTCATTTATTTAAGATATTGTGAGGTTCGAAACCCCACGCACCTCTAGGCGTTGAATGCCCATGGAGACTGCCATCCGAAGACCATGCAACAAAGCCTCGTATTCAGCTGCATTGTTGGAGTCTATGTATAGTATTTGGAGTACGTATTGGACTGTATCTCTGGTGGGGGATGTCAGGACAATGCCCGCTCCCAGACCTGCCAGCATCTTAGAGCCGTCAAAGTGCATGATCCAATTGGAGTATGCATCGTACTCTTTAGGGAGTTCAGCTTCTGTCCATTCGGCGACGAAGTCAGCCAGTACTTGTGAATTAATGGCTCGCCGTGGTTTGTATATGATGTCGAACGGGAGGAGCTCGACGGCCCACTTAGCAATCCGTCCCGTGGCATCGCGGTAATTTATTATATCATTGAGTGGTACTTTGGAGGCCGTCGTGTTTGAACACTCTTGAAAGTAGTGTCATAGTTTCCGAGATGCCATGAAGACCGCGTATGCTATTTTTTGATAATGTGGGTACCGTGATTTGCATGGTGTGAGGACAGTGGATACGTAGTATACTGGATTTTGAAGTGGGAACTTATGTCCGTCCTCCTCTCATTCAACGACGAGCACTGCGCTTATAACTTGGTGCATTGCAGCTATATAACAGCATGGGTTCGCCGATGTTTGGTGCGGCTAGAATTGGGTTGCTGGCCAAGAGGGCCTTTATTTCTTCCAGTCCTGCCGTAGCCGCATCCGTCCACTTGAAGTGTTCGGTGCATTGAAGAAGGCGATAGAGAGGTAGTGCCTTTTCTCCCCATCGGGAGATGAAGCGGCTTAAGGCAGCCACGCATCCAGTTAATTTCTGGATTTGCTTGAGGTCTGTTGGGGTAGCCAACTGTGACAAAGCTCAGATTTTAGCTGGATTTGCTTCAATTCCTCTATTGGAGACGATGAAACCCAGGAGCTTTCCAGCAGGAACGCCGAAAATGCATTTTTCCGGATTGAGCTTGATGTCATATGTTCGGAGATTGTCGAACGTAAGCCTGAAGTCGTCTATTAAAGATTCGACGTGTTTGGTTTTGATGACCACGTCGTCTACATATGCCTCAACTGTTTTGCCGATTTGTTTTTCCAGGCAGTTCTGAATCATGCGTTGATAGGTTGCACCGGCATTTTTTAGCCCGAAAGGCATGATGTTAAAACAGAAGGGGCCGTATGGAGTGATGAATGCCGTTGCAGCTTGATCAGACTCCGCCATCTTGACTTGATGGTATCTGGAGTATGCATCGAGGAAGCACAATGACTCGTTTCCTGCGGTAGCGTCGATGATTTGATCGATGCGGGGGAGAGGGAAGGGATCCTTGGGGCAAGCCTTATTGAGGTCCTTAAAATCGACACATAGGCGCCAGGATTTGTCCTTCTTTGGTACCATCACCAGGTTTTCTAGCCAGTCCAGGTGTTTTATTTCTCTGATGAATCCGGCTTTGAGTAACTTGGCTAGCTCCTCTCCCATGTCTTGTCGTTTAGGTTCTGAAAAACAGCAAAGAGTCTGCTTGACCGGCTTGTATCCCTTCAGTATGTTTAGGCTATGCTCGGCCAGCCTGCGTGGGACACCTGGCATGTCTCAAGGGTGCCAGGCGAAGATGTCCCAATTCTCGTGCAAGAACGCCTGCAGTGCGGCGTCTATTGTGGGGTTTAGTTGTGCCCCGATGGATGTTGTTTTTGTAGAGTCCGTTGGGTGGACTTGGAATTTGACTATTTTGTCCGCTGGTTTGAAAGAGGTGGACTTGGACCATTTGTCGAGTATCACGTCGTCCCTGTCCACTATGGAGCGCAGCGCAGTTAGTTCTTCGGCCGCGAGGGCTTCGGAAAATGCCTTAAGGGCCAGGGCGGCGGTTTTGTTTTCGGCGCGGAGTGCTACGTCCGGATCACTGGCTAGAGTGATGATTCCATTGGGCCCGGGCATCTTCAGCTTCATGTACCCGTAATGGGGTATAGCTTGGAAGCTCGTGAATGCATCCCACCCTAACAGGGCATGGTATCCGCTACTGAACGGGGCCACTTGGAATGTTATTTTTTCGGACTTGTAATTCTTCGGTGTGCCGAATACCACATCTAGTGTGACTTTTCCCGCACATCGTGCCTCCTGACTAGGGATAATTCCTCTGAAGGTCGTGCTACTTTGCTCAATGCGGCTCTTGTCTATTTCCATTTTGTTGAGGGTTTCCTCATAGATGAGGTTTAATCCGCTGTCACCGTCCATGAGCACTTTAGTAAGCCAGAAGCCATCCACAATTGGACTAAGGGCCAAAGCAGCTGGTGCTCAGACTGTTCGGAATTGAGGTTCGTCACTAGCATTGAAGGTTATGGTCGTGTCGTTCCATGGATTTATTGCTGCAACGTGGCAGACTTCGGCGAGGCTGTGGAGTGCTCTCTTGTGCCTGCTATTTGAGGCGAAAGTCTCAAAGACTGTCAATACTGTATTGTTGTTTTCTGCGGGATGATGCTCTGCGGTATCGTTGATGAGGAGATCCTCACCGCTCTTGGCCACCTGCCGAAGTATCCAACATGATCTAAGGTTGTTTGTTGGTATGGTATCCGGTGTGGTGTGAATTTTGCATGGCCCATTGAGCCATCCCTCCAATACGGTTCCACGCCCTGTAGTGGGCTTTGATTTCTTTGCAACTGGATCGGGTGACTTGCGAGAGTGCACCCTTTTAGTTCGGACAAAGGGTTTAGTGAGAGCCGGAGGATCCAAGAATTTTGCTTGGGTTTTCCAGGCGTTTTCCATCGCACAGTACTTCTGTACTATGGCCGCCAAGTCAGCAAAGTGTGCTATTTCACGGCGACTTATGGCATTCAGGATTCCCTTGTCCGTGCAACTTTTGCAAAAGAATGAGATTGTGTCTTCTCACGGTAGTCCTTGACCTTGCTCATTACAAGGAGGAATCTGGCCCAAAAGTGACGTACTGTCTCTTGGGATTGTTGTCTAATGTGGGAATGATCGCTTGTATCTAGGTGGATGGGTGGATTTAAGTCCGAACCCTGACCCGATCTGAGACCCAGGGGCAGAGGAGCTCCCGAACTTGGCAGTTCGGGTTCCGGGATGTTGCCCAATTTTTCTGGCCGTTGTCCGATTCTAAGTTCGGAGTTCGGGTCATGTCCTCCCACAGACTGGTATCCGGCTTGGAGAGCTCGGGAATCCGGACATAGTTCGCCCTCAGAATAGAGGAAGAATCGCTGCATTGCTCCTCCACCACCGCTATCTGATGGGTGACCGGTGGAGAGTTAATCTCTCTTTGATCGGTTTTAAGCCCAATCCGATCATAGTCCATAGCGACTCCCAAGGCGGTGATGCGATCCAAGAGCTCGTTCAAGGACGAGAGCTCCATTGGATCCATATGCTCGGTGTATTCCGAGCTGACGTGGCGGCTGTTTTTGATGAGCCGAGAAGTCATTGTCGGCGCGGTGGCCAAACGGCCGGTCATGACGAAGCCGCCTAGTCAGAGGGTTTGGCCTAAAGCCAGGGATCCCACAGATCTGATGTTGTCCTTGATAACAAGGCGAGCCATCAAACCTTTTTAGACGTCAAAGTGGAACTCCCAATGAAAGCACCAATGTCGGTGTCAAAACCGGCGGATCTCGGGTAGGGGGTCCCGAACTGTGCGTCTAAGTCTAATGGTAACAGGAGGCGGGGGACACAATGTTTACCCAGGTTCCGGCCCTCTCTATGGAGGTAATACCCTACTTCCTGCTTGATTGATCTTGATGATATGAGTATTACAAGAGTTGATCTACCACGAGATCGTAGAGGCTAAACCCTAGAAGCTAGCCTATGATTATGATTGTTGTTGTCCTACGGACTAAACCCTCCAGTTTATATAGACACCAGAGGGGGCTAGGGTTACACATAGTCGGTTATAGAGAAGGAAACCTACATATCTGAATTGCCAAGCTTGCCTTCCACGCAAAGGAGAGTCCCACCCGGACACAGGACGAAGTCTTCAATCTTGTATCTTCATAGTCCAATAGTCCGGCACAAGTACATAGTCCACCTGTCTGAGGACCCCCTAATCCAGGACTCCCTTAGGGAGTCCGGAGCTAGATCATGGAAATCTAGTCCGTAGTAAAACATGAGCCCTCGAACGAAGGGATTAAGGGAGAAACCTAGCCCCCGAAGGAAGTGAGGGACAAATACGACCCTCTCATTAGTCCTAGGAGTAGGGATAACCCGCCCTGGTGCAGGAAGCCGGTGAGGTATTTCCGCGGTCAAGTACCTCGCCTCCCTGAGCTTCGTGATGTCCTCCTCGGTGATAGAGGAAGCCGTCCACCGGCCTTGAGAGCTGGATCCGGACATGGCCTGAGGTTTGAAGCGACAGGTTAAGCCTTGGGTGTTAGAACTTGAGGTGAGAGGAGGAGGGAGTAGCGTAGAGGGGAAAGGCGGGTCTCGGCCTCCTTATAAAGATGACAAATATCAAACATCCCCTACGTGGCCTTAAAACATGCCTATTCCCAAGGAATCATACCAATGGGACGGTTGGGTTACCCGCGCCCGTGTTGATTAGAATCCCGTAATAAGGGGACACGATCTTCGCTTCGACAAGATGTGCTAATGAAAATCGCCTCGCGACGCGTGGAGCAGCAGGCCGGGAAAATGGTTCGAATAAAGACCGGGCCGTGGCGTGATGTCATGTTGTAAGTTTTCAGCGGATTGGACTCGTGAAAACATTATGCCCCCCATGGCGGTATATGGAATTCGTTTTGCAGATCTGGACATGATTCTTATGTCCAAGATCTACTTTGGAGTATTCGGAGAAGGAACCCACCTTGCAATGCCGAAGATAATCTGTGGGCCGGACTCATCGTCATTGAAGCCTGGTTCAGGGGCTACCGAGGGAGTCCTGGATTAAGGGGTCCTCGGACTGCCAGACTATATGCATGTGTCGGACTGTTGGACTATGAAGATACAAGATAGAAGACTTCATCCCGTGTCTGGATGGGACTCTCCTTTGCGTGGAAAGCTAGCTTGGCGGTTAGGATATGAAGATTCCTTTCCCTATAACTGACTTTGTGTAACCCTAGCCCCCCTCCTGTGTCTATATAAACTGGAGGGTTTAGTCCGTAGGACAACAACAATCATAACCATAGGCTAGCTTCTAGGGTTTAGTCTCTACGATCTCGTGGTAGATCAACTCTTGTAATACTCATATCATCAAGATCAATCAAGCAGGAAGTAGGGTATTACCTCCATCGAGAGGGCCCGAACCAGGGTAAACATCGAGTCCCCCGCCTCCTGCTACCATTAGCCTTAGATGCACAGTTCGGGACCCCCTACCCGAGATCCGTTAGTTTTGACACCGACATCACCCACAACTAAACAAAAACAAAAGGGAAAAGAAAATCTACTTAGTGAAGAAAGCAAACAAGCATACACGAAAATATCGACCCCACGCTATTGCTCCCCAGCAACGGTGCTCAACTCTCCCGAGATGATTAATGACTACAGGCCTATAAAGTTGTTGAACTGATGGCTCAAGTTACTTACCAACTACTGGCTGACAGACTCCAATGTGTCATCCTCTCGCTTGTTCACCGTAACCAGTATGGTTTCATAAAGGGGCGCACTATACAAGATTGTTTTGCATGGGCATATCAATACCTATACTAATGCCAAAGCTCGGGTCGACCAATCATCCTACTTAAGCTTGACTTTGCCAAGGCTTTCGACATGATTTCGCACGAACCATGATTCACATTATGCAGCAAATGGGATTTAATGATAGGTGGATCTCTTGGATCAAGTGTCTCTTCTCCTCGAGCCGCTCGTCCGTTCTTCTTAATGGGGTCCCCGGTCGACAATTCCTTTGCTGTTGTGGGGTGAGACAAGGCGACCCCATGCCCCCCCTAATATTTGTCCTTGTAGCCGAGCTTCTGCAAGCCGCAGTTAATGATGCTTTCCGACGTGGAGATCTCTTTCTGCCCTTCCCTTGCAACGGTCAGCGTGACTTCCCAGTGATTCAGTACGTGGATGACACCCTACTTGTCTTGCCGGCCTGCCCACGCCAAGCGCTTCGTATCAAGGAAATTATATCTGACTACGCGTCCTCTATTGGCCTCAAGATTAATTTTCATAAGTCCATTATCATTCCAATCAACCTTGATGCAACAACCACGTCTGGACTTGCCAACATCTTTGAGTGCAATGTAGGCAACATGCCTTTCACTTACCTTGGCCTTCCGCTTGGCACCACCAAGCCCACCGTACAGGAGCTCATGCCCTTAGTTTGCAAAACGGAGCATCGCCTCACTGCAAGATCGCCATGATGTCTTATGGGGGGCACCTCTCCTGGCTCAATGCATCTGTCACCTCACTTCTGGTATTTGCCATGTGCACACTCAAGTTCCCTCCTAAACTGATTGAAATCTTTGACAAGATTAGAAGGAGATGTTTATGGACAAAAAAATAGAGCAAGGTGACAAGTGCAATTCTTTGGCTGCTTGGGATATGGTCTGCAAACCCAAGAGCAAACGTGGATTGGGAGTGATTGATATTAAAATCCACAATGAAGCCCTCTTGTTGAAGTTTCTACACAAGTTCTATAACAAGCTTGACATTCCATGGGTTAACATGCTTTGGGAAAATCAATACGTCAACCAAGTGCCGCATGCTGTGGATTCGGGGGCGGGTCCTTTTGGTGGAAAGATATCCTCAAGTTGTCGCCCATCTACCGAGGCATTTCACATGTTCAAGAGGTGGATGGCTCGACCACGCTCCTATGGAAAGATTTGTGGTCCAACGATGTGCTTCATGCATCGCATGCCCGTGCCTTCTCCTTTACTTTGCATGAAGACATGACGGTCACTGACTTCTGGGCCACCATGGATCTGCATAAAACCTTTCAACTGCCACTGTATCCTCTGGCTCGTAGTGACGTGCTAGATATTCAGCGGGCCTCGTTTGAAATAAACCCATCAACATCAGCGACTGATGTCTGGCGCTACATCTGGGGCAATGCAGATTATAGACCAAAAGATTACTACAACAATTACTTTAACACTGCGCCATCTCACCCAACATTCAGGAAGCTTTGGAAATCTAATTGCACAATGAAGATAAAAGTGTCCAGGTGGCTGCTACTGCAAGATAGGCTCAATATACGTGATGCTTAGGAGAAGACACTACAACATTGGCGATGACTTCACATGTCTTCTTTGCGGGCACAATGTAGATGAGACCCTTGAGCATATGATTTTCACTTGCCCATTCAGCAAGAGGTGTTGGGACAAGATACACATTGACTGGGGTGACTTCCAAGATAGGCTCACCACACTCCACAACGCACAAATGGACTAGCCCAATCCATTTTTTGCCAAAAATTTTTACACCGCTGCCTGGAGCTTGTGGAAAGAAAGAAATAACAAGAACTTCAGAGGCATTGCCCCCAGCCTCACATCCTGGTCTGCTCGCTTCAAAGAGGATCTGATACTTCTGCAACATAGAGTTAAGGTGGCACGTAGAGCTGCCCTGCTCTCTTACTGTGACACACTTAGTTGAGTCCTCTCTCTGTGACGTACTATCTTGTAACAAACGTTTAGCCTACTGCTGTTTAGTTTTTATGGAGTAGCTGCTCACCCTGGTGGTTTCACCAGGAGTGAAGCTGATGTGTTTGTAGGATATGTCTATGTAAACACCCCATTTATATAGATATATGCAATCACAGTGGGAGTTCTCTCCCACTGTAAATTCCTCAAAAAATGGCGCTAGAAAAAGGTCTTGATAATCCCCAAGTGCAGGGAATCATCGTAGCAATTTCCAAAGGTGGAAGTGATAATTATGGAGTGTCGAACCCATAAGGAGCTAAAGGTAAGATCAATATTCTCTCAAGTCCTATCTGCCACTGATACGACTCTACGTACTCTGAACGTTTTCTTCCAACTAGAAACGAGAAATATAACTATGTTGTGGGTATGAAGAGGATACCTTTGCATGATATCGGAGAGTTAAAATATAAAAGTAGGTGTGGTTATCATAAAGTTAGAATATATTACTTAAGTATTATAAATAGCGAGTGTGCAATAATGATGGGTCGGTGTGTGGAATTATCCTAGGCAATTGTTACCAAGACCGGTAATCACTATTGCAATTTCATATGAGGGAGAGGCATAAGCTAACATACTTTCTCTTCTTGGATCATATGCACTTATGATTGGAACTCTAGCAAGCATCCGCAAATACTAAAGATCATTAAGGTAAAACCAACGATAGCATTAAAGTATCAAGTCCCCTTTAATCCCATACACCATAACCTGCTTATCTGTGTTTGTGTTTCAGTCACTCACGCAACGCAGACAATAAGCAAACCATGAACATATTGCAAACCATATGATGGGGATCCCTCACACTTGCACAACACGGAGGGCACCATAGGACTTCACCAATAATAAAACATGCAACTCAAACCAATCTAGATCATCAATCAACCCAAAGACAAAGGAAATCTACTCAAAACATCATAGGATGGCAACACATCATTGGATCATAATACGTGGCATAAAGCACCATGTTCAAGTAGGTGATTACAGCGGGGTGTGGGAGAGTGGACCGCGTAAAAGAGATGAGGATGGTGATGTTGATGAAGACAATCACCACGGCGATGATTCCCCTCCCGATGGCACTCCGGCGCCACCGAGGGAGAGGAGGAGAGGTTCTCCCCCTTGTGCTTCCTCCTCCATGGCCTCCCCCCTGGATGGGCAGATGTTATCCCTCTGGTCCCTAACCTTCATGGCGATGATGGCGCCTCCAAGATCCTCCCCCATGCCCTCCGATGATGATGGCCCTCTCCGGCAGGGTACCGGGGAGGCCTAGATTGATTTCTCATGGTTCTGGACGCTTGCGGCGGCGGAACTTCCGATCTCCCCACTATTTTGGGGGTTTTAGGATTTATAGGAGGGGTTGGCGTCGGTTTCACGTCAAGGGGCCCATGGGGAGTCCACAAGGTAGGAGCACCCTCCCGGGGGGTAGGGCACGCCCTCCACCCTCGTGGTGGCCTGGGGAACCCCCTCCGGTAGCTTTTCGTTCTGATATTTTTTATATTTTCCAAAAATATTCTCCGTTGATTTGTAGCGGATCCCGAGAACTTTATTTCTGCACAAAACAACACCATGGTAGTTCTGCTGAAAACAGCGTCATTCCTGGTTAGTTCTAATCAAATCATACCAAAATCATGTAAAAATATTATAAACATGGCATGAATACTTCATAAATTATAGATACGTTAGAGACGTATCAATTATGGACAGCTATTTCACATTATGGTACAATACTTATGCCTTTTCTCTCTTATTTTACAAGATTTACATGAAGATGGAGAATGCTGGCATCTGGAATTCTTGACCAGAAAGGAGCAAATCTGAGAAATCTATTCTGCACAACTCCAAATGTCCTGAAACTTTACGGAGAATTGTTTTGGAATATATAAAAAATATTGGGTGAAGAAACTGTAGAACGGGACCCACTAGGTGGCCACAAGCCTGGGGGCGTGCCCTACCCCCAGGGCTTGTGGGCCCCCTGGCCATCGTCCGGTGCCCATCTTCTGCTATATGGAGGGTTTTGACCTATAAAAAAAGAAGAGAGCTTTCGGGACAAAGCGCCGCCGTCTCAAGGCGGAACCTGTGCCGGAGCAATCTAGAGCTCCGGCAAAGCGATTCTCCCGAGGAAACTTCCCTCCGGGAAGGGGAAATCGAAGCCATTATCATCACCAACGATCCTCTCATCATGGGAGGGTCAATCTTCATCAACATTTTCACCAGCACAATCTCCTTTCAAACCCTAGTTCATCTCTTGTATTCAATCTTTGCCTCAGAACCTCAAATTGGTACCTGTGGGTTGCTAGTAGTGTTGGCTACTCCTTCTGTTGATGCTAGTTGGTTTATTTGGTGGAAGATCATATGTTCAGATCCTTAATGATATTTATTACCCCTCTGATCTTAAACATGAACATGTTTTGTGAGTAGTTACATTTGTTCCTGGGGACATGGGAGAAGTCTTGTTATAATTAGTGAATTTGGTATTCGTTCGATATTTTGATGTGATGTATGTTGTCTCTCCTCTAGTGGTGTTATGTGAACGTCGACTACATGACACTTCACCATGATTTGGGCCTAGGGGAAGGCATTGGGAAGTAATAAGTAGATGATGGGTTGCTAGAGCGACAGAAGCTTAAACCCTAGTTTATGTGTTGCTTCGTAAGGGGCTGATTTGGGTCCCCAGGTTTCATTCTATGGTTAGATTTCTCTTAATTCTTCTTTCATAGTTACAAATGCTTGCGAGAGGGGTTAATCATAATTGGGAGGCTTGTCCAAGTAAGGACAACACCCAAGCACCAGTCCACCCACATATCAAATTAACAAAGTAGCAAACGTGAATCATATGAGCATGATGAAAACTAACTTGATGGTAAATCCCATGTGTCCTTGGGAGCGATTTGCTTTATATAAGAGTTAGTCTAGGATTAACCTTTGCTATAAAAACGATTGGGCCTCCTTGCTGCATCTTTGTTACTTTCGTCACTTGTTACCCGTTACGAATTATCTTATCACAAAACTATCTGTTACCGACAATTTCAGTGCCTCTAGAAAATACCTTTCTAAACACCACTTGTCATTTCCTTCTGCTCCTCGTTGGGTTCGACAGTTTTACTTATCGAAAGGACTACGATAGATCCCCTATATTTGTGGGTCATCACTCCCTGGGTGATTTTGGTAATTAATGTCAACATATCCCTTGTTGGACTAATGGTTTTATCTAGAATGTTTCAGATAAGTTCAACAATGGTGTGGCAAGACAAGAGGATGGGGAACCCCTTCAAGCTACTAAAGACAAAGATTGGCAAAATCTCAAGACTCTACATCTTTATTTTAGTGATCCAAGATCACATTGAGTCCATAGGAAAGCCAATACTATTAAAAGGGGATGAGGTGTTGCTTAATGGCTTGCTTGCTCAAATGCTTAGTGATATTGCTCCAAAAACCCTCAACCACTTTCTCCATCCAAATATGCCAAAACCCTAAAAATCCAACTCGGCCCCACCGATACTTCCTACCTTGAGCCACCGAATTCATATGACATAGCCATGGCTAGAAACCCTAATAGTTCGGTCTCACCGATATGGATCTCGGTCTCACCGAGATGGCCTTGCAAACTCTTTGCTTCTTGTGTAACATTTCGGTCTCGCTGAAATGTGCAATCGGTCTCACCGAGTTTGCTTGATAGAATATATGTTTGCTCATTGTTCACTTCGGTCTCACCGAGTTGACGCAATCGGCGCTGCCGAGATGATGTTTGCCCTAAGCCCTAGCACATCGGTCCCATCGAGTTGTTCCAGTCAGTCCCACCAAGATTCCTAAAATTCACATGTTTGAACTAATTGGTGACACGGAGTTTAATCATTATGTCTCACCGAGATGGGTCAAATGTGTGTAACGGTTGGATTTTGTCTACATGCTATATATACCCCTCCACCCCCCTCTCATTCAGTGAGAGAGCCATCGGAACATGCCTACACTTCCACCATACATTTTTTGAGAGAGAACCACCCACTCCTATGTTGAGATCAAGACATTCCAATCCGACGCAAAAAAATCTTGATCTCTAGCCTTCCCCAATTTGCTTTCCACTCAAATCTTCTTTCCACCATATCCATATCTGTGAGAGAGAGTTGAGTGTTGGGAAGACTATCATTTGAAGCACAAGAGCAAGGAGTTCATCATCAACACACCATCTATTACCTTTTGGAGAGTGGTGTCTCCTAGATTGGTTAGGTGTCGCTTCAGAGCCTCCGTAAAGATGTGGAGTTGAACCAAGAAGTTTGTAATGGCAAGGAGATCACCTACTTTGTGAAGATCTACCCAAGTGAGGCAAGTCCTTCATGGACGATGGCCATGGTGGGATAAAAAAGTAGTTTCTTTGTGGACCCTTCATGGGTGGAGTCTTCCATGGACTCGCGTAACCGTTACCCTTCGTTGGTTGAAGTCTCCATCAACGTGGATGTACAATAACACCACCTATCGGAACCACGCCAAAAATCTCCGTGTCTCCATTGTGTTTGCAAATTCCTATCCCATACCTCTACTTTCTTGCAACTTGCATGCTTTACTCTTTCTACTGCATATAATCTTGTCATGCTTGCTTGAAATGTATTGTGAAAGCTTTCACTTGTGTTAAAACTCAACCTTAACTTGTAGATTTTAGAAACTGCCACTTTTTCTTGTTAAGGGTCTAATCACCCCCCCCCCTCTAGATCCCTCCTCTCGATCCTCTCAATTGGTATCACAGCATTGGTCTCCATTGCTTTGGTTTAATCACAATTGGAGGAAGATGGATGAGTCTACGATCAGGATTATTAGACTAGAGTGCCTATGCTTGATGGGGAGTTCTATAGTTCTTGGAAAAATGAAATTCTTGAAATTTTCAATGAATATGATTTGAACATGTATATTATTATCCCTTATGTGCCTCATATTGATCCTATGCATCCTACCCCCGATGAGTCTTGACATGGTTTGCAATCTTAGGACTGTTGATCTTATCATTAGAGGTTTGCCTAGGAATTTGCGTGCGTGCTTGCCTACTTTTGGATGTGCTCATAATATATGGAAATATCTTGAGGAACGCTTTTCGAATTATTCCTTAAAAATCTAGATGAGATTCTTTAAAAGTCTGTTGCTTTTCATAACATGAAGCCTAGTGATCCCAAGTTTGATGAATGTCCTTTTGAGCTTCGTGATCTTATGTGTGCCAAAGGAAATGTTGGTGTCATTAGTAGCATCATTTCACAAACTATTAGATTTCATAAACTTGCTCACTGTCATAGCCGTAAATCTAATGAATCACTTGCTCTAGGTGATGACCACTTACGCGATGATGATATTGAGCATGCCTATTATGATGAAGATGAATTAGTGATATTGACTTTGAGGAGACTATGAGAAATCTTAGTCTCATGGCCAACTTTCGTGGTTACATGGCCGGAGGGAAAGAATGGATTCTTGATAGTGGATGTACTAATCATATGATCGGAGATAAGGACATGTTCCTTGAGCTTGCTAAGAACGATGGTCCACGCAAGTATGCCACTTTTGGAGATAACTCCAAGGGTAAGGTACTTGGCATTGGTAAGGTGGCCATATCCCATGATAGCTCCATACAAAATGTTATGCTCGTTGAATCTCTTGGTTATAATATGCTCTCAATATCTAGGCTAGCTGATTTTGGTTTCATTGTCATATTTACCGAAGTAGATTTCCAAGTGTTTCGTAGAGATAATCATAATATGGTCTTTACCGGTATTCATACAGGTGATCTATACATTGTTGATTTCACTAAGAGATCCCAACCTCGTACTTGCTTAATTGCTAAATATTCTAAAGGATGGTTATGGAATAGAAGGTTAGGTCATGTGGGCATGCAAAATCTTGATAAACTTATTAAAGGTGATCATATACTTGGTGTTAAAAATGTTATATTTGACAAGGATAGACTTTGTAGTGCTTGTCAAGCAGGAAAACAAGTTGGAGGAAGTCATCCCATGAAGAACATCATGACCATGATAAGACCACTTGAGCTACTTCACATGGATCACTTTGGTCCCAATGCTTATAAGAGCCTTGGTGGTAACTCTTTCGGTTTAGTCATTGTTGATGATTTTTCAAGATTTACGTGGGTGTTCTTTCTTGATGACAAATCGCAGGTCCAAAATATCTTCAAGAACTTTGCCAAGAAGGCGCAAAATTAATTTTAAGTGAAGATCAAGAAGGTTCGAAGTGATAATGGAACAGAGTTCAAGAACACCAATGTGATACCTTTCTTGGCGAAGAGGGGATTTCAAATGAGTTCTCGGCTACGTACACATCTCAACAAAACGGAGTTGTTGAGAGAAAGAACCGGATACTTATTAAGATGGCGAGAACGATGCTTGATGAATACAAGACACCAAGACACTTTTGGGTGGAAGCGGTTGAGACAGCTTGTCATGCTACAAATCGGCTATATCTTGACAAGCTTCTTGGCAAGACGACATACGAGCTACTCACCGGTAACAAACCCCAAGCTAGATACTTTCGAGTATTTGGCTCAAAGTGCTACATTCTTGATAAGCATCATCGCTCGAAATTTGCTCCTAAATCTCATGAAGGTTTCCTACTTGGTTACGGTGCAAACTCTCACACTTACCGTGTCTACAACAATTTCACCCGAAAGGTTGAAGAGATGGTAGATGTGAAGTTTGATGAATCTAAGGGCTCGCAAGTAGAGCAATATCCAATTGATGTAGGAGACAAAGTTCCATCAGAAGTAATCCAAGATTTGTCCATTGGCAAAATTCAGCCAACGGAGGTGAAGGAGAGTACTTCGTCCGTTCAAGTGGAAGCCTCAACTTCACATCAAGGTGAACCACAAATTGACTTGGAGGCATCCACAAGTGCAACACATCAAGACGAAGGAAATGAGGAAGTACAACAAGATGAACCACCTCGACCTCCTTCTCCACCTCCATAAGAGAACGACAACGCCAACAACAATGAAGGAGAAGAAGAAGAATACAATGAAGAGGATGTTCCACCCCAACCCAAACAAAAGCTCTCAATAGTTAGATCGAGAGTCACAAGAGATCATCCCGTCGAACAAATTTTTGATGACATTCAAACCGGGAGAATCACTCGCTCTAAAACTCGTTAGGCTAACTTTTGTGGATACCACTCATTCATTTCTAGTGTTGAACCTATGAAGGTAGAAGAAGCTCCTGAGGATCCAGATTGGATAAATTCTATGCAATAATAGCTACACAACTTTGATAGGAATCAAGTGTGGACATTGGTGAGAAGCCTAACGATGATCAAAATGTCATCAGTACCAAATGGGTGTTTCGGAATAATCAAGATGAATATGGACAAGTTGTATGCAACAAGGCTCGTCTTGTCGCTAAAGACTACACTCAAGTCGAAGGTATGTACTATGGTGAGACTTATGCCCCTGTTGCTAGACTTGAGTCCATTAGCATCTTACTTGCTTATGTCAATCACCATGATATCACTTTATACCAAATGGACATTAAAAGTGCTTTTCTAAATGGAGAAATTAATGAGGAAGTTTATGTTAAATAACCTCCCGGCTTTGTCAATCCCAAGAAACCTAATCATGTCTACAAACTTCAGAAAGCTTTATATGTTCTTAAACAAGCCCCTAGAGCTTGGTATAAATGCTTGACTAAGTTTCTTATTGAAAAAGGCTTTGAAATAAAAATGATTCTACACTTTTTACTAAAAGGGTTAATGGTGAATTATTTGTGTGCCAAATCTATGTGGATGATATCATATTTGGTTCAACTAACCCCCATTTTAGTGAAAAGTTTGGAAGGCTAATGTCGGAGAAGTTTCAAATGTCTATGATGAGTGAACTCAAATTTTTTTCCTTGGTTTGCAAATAAAACAAACTAAGAAGGTACCTTTGTCTCACAAACAAAGTATACCAAGGATATTTTTAAGAAGTTCAACATTCAAGAAAGCAAAGGTATGAAAACACCCATGCCTACTAGTGGACATCTTGACTTGACTAAGGATGGCAATCCGGTTGGCAAAAAGGTTTACCGTTCTATGATTGGTTCATTGTTATATCAATGTGCATCCCGTCCTGATATCATGCTAAGAGTGTGCATGTGTGCACAATATCAAGCGGCTCCTAAAGAGTGTCATCTTAATGGCGTGAAAAGGATAGTGATATATTTAATTCATACACCAAACTTTGGCATTTGGTATCCTAAGAGGTCATCTTTTGATCTTGTTGGCTATTCCGAATCGGACTATGCCAGTGACAAGGTTGATAGGAAGTCCACTTCGGGTACTTGTAAATTTCTTGGTAGATCCCTTGTGTCTTTGTCCTCCAAGAAACAAAACTCGGTATCCTTATCCACCGTCGAAGCGGAATAAATTTCCTGTGCTAAATTACTTTGGATGACCCAAACTCTTAAAGATTATGTGGTACATGTGAAACATGTTCCATTGCTTTGTGACAATGAGAGTGCTATTAAGATTGCTCACAATTCCGTGCAACATTCTCGAACTAAACATATTGAAGGTCGACATCATTCCATTCGAGATCATGTTGCTAAAGAAGAAATCAATCTTAAGCATGTTCATACCGATAAGCAATTGGCGGATATATTCACCAACCCGCTTGATGAAAAGGTGTTTTGCCGTTTGAGAGGTGAATTGAACATCATTGATGCCTCAAACTTGGAATAGAACTTCCATTTGGATACATGCAAGGGATGAGCCCTTGTGACTAATCCTTGATATTTCTCTTACGATGATGATCAATTATCTTGAATATATTTTTGCACCTTTGCATGTTATCTAACTCGTGTAGGTACTTGGTTGAGCCTCAGTCTAGGAGATTGCAAGTCACTCACATCCCAAGCAATTTCCACATCACCAAGTTCCTATAAGGTGGTTGTTGATCCCAAGGAAGCATGAACACACTCAACATATCCTTTCACTACTTCAATATATAAAAAATCATGATTGTCAATTTGGATACACAAGCGCTATTCCTTGCAAGAATAACCCGTGTAGGAAGATGAACTTCAACTTCTAGTGGTGCTCCCAACTCATGATGGACTACATCAACCTTGAGCATCCAACATAAGTTCAACTACATGATCAAGATCAACACCACAACCCAAGGTATGTCATTCCATCTTAGAGCTTTACTCCTAGTCATGAGGTAAAGCAACTCAACAAGATGAGAATAAATCAAAATGCTTAAATGAAAAATGGCAACCCCATTTTGAGCTTAACGATGAGTATGACCCATGATCAAGTGATCTCACTTTACTCCTAAGTCAATATACTCTAACATAGGGGACTTTGTTGCTGACCATCTCTAGATGAAGTTCTCTAATATCCCTTTTGCATAACTGAATTTCCATTTGCATGTTTTCTTACTTTTGTGTCTCTTTTCAAAAAAGAACTTCATCTAGATCTCTTTTGCTGTCATTTGTCTGTGTTTCTAAAGTTAATTCATTGCAAATCTTTCAGTCAATTCCTTGAAAATGTTTGAGAGATTTCATTTGCTAAGTGAGCTGAGTTGACAAAATTTTACTCCGCGTTGAACTCAGTCTCACCGATCCAAGCCTATCGGCCAGACCAAAATACAAGGATTCCTTGTGCGCAGTTCATCGGTAAACCGATAGGGACTAGCTCGGTCTCACCGATGAGCACCTTCGGTGGCTCTGCTATTTCGGAGTCACCGGTGGAAACTGATCGGCGTCATCGATTTCCACACAGAGAAAACATTTTTCCATTATACAATGCCTACTTTCTTCAGCTCCACTCAATGATTCTTTTCCTCTGTCAGCATCTTAAGCTACATGCTGCCTTGTAGTGACTCTCAAGGACCACACCTACTTGACTCATATTCCTGAAGTTGCGCTTCTTGGAAATTGATGTCAAAGGGGGAGAGCGAGGGCACATCAAAGCTTATCAAAACAAAGAAAGAGAGCACCTAAGCTCTTTTAGAGATGCATGTTAAGAGGAGAGAAGTCACATGTCTTTAAGAGGGGAAAGACATGTTAGTGTGATCTGATTGTGTTATATTTCTCTGATTTTATATTTATTATTGCTCTGATTTTATCCCACCCTACCTTCTCCCATTATCCAATATCATATTTAGGGGGAGAAAGAGTCTATGCTTAAGGGGAGAAAAATCCTTGGAATTATTGTAGATCTTTAAATCTTTGGTGACATGTCTATATCTATATGAAGTACTCACCCATTACATGTCAACCCAGTCTTGGTAGTCTTGTAGATGTTGGAATCCTTCTTGTTTGGAGTGTTCTTGTGTTATCTAACACTATTTTCTCAAGTCTACTCCTTCACAAGTTAGCCCATGAACCACAAGGTAAATATATGCATCACACTCATGTGCATGATGATCTCTTGTTGTTGCACATATTGTTTGCACGAGGGATTCATAAACATGAAGGTATCTTTCTCCACCAGATTGTTTGTTCTGATGCATATATCCAAGATACATGTAACTCATTGCTTAATCTGTCATGATACGCACTCACATGCCCTTCCATTCTATCTTCACATGATTGCATGCATGTAGGGGGAGCTCATGCACGTTACATGTTTTCTCCAAAGCTTTACTTGTTGTTCTTCATACCATTTGATTAAAGCTTTGATGTATGTTGTCATCAATTACCAAAAAGGGGGAGATTGAAAGCACAAGTGCTCCCTGAGTGATTTTGATAATTAATGTCAACATATCTCTTGTTGGAATAATGATTTTATCTAGAATGTTTCAGATAAGTTCAACAATGGTGTGGCAAGGACAAGAGGATGTGGAACCCCTTCAAGGTGCTAAGGAGAAAGATTGGCAAAAGCTCAAGACTCTTCATCTTTATTTTACTGATCCAAGATCACATTGAGTCCATAGGAAAGCCAATACTATTAAAATAGGATGAGGTGTTGCTTAATGGCTTGCTTGCTCAAATGCTTAGTGTTATTGCTCCAAAAACCCTCAACCACTTTCTCCATCCAAATATGTCAAAACCCTAAAACTCCAACTTGGACCCACCGATACTCCTTACCCGGAGCCACCGAGTTCATATGACATAGCCACAGCCAGAAACCCTAACAGTTCGGTCTCTCTGATATGAATCTCGTTCTCACAGAGATGGCCTTGCAAACTCTCTGTTTCTTGTTGTAACATTTTAGTCTCACCTAAATGTGCAATCGGTCTCACCGAGTTTGCTTGACATATTCTCTGTTTGCTAATTGTTCACTTCGGTCTCACCGAGTTGATGCAATCAGCGCTACCGAGATGATGTTTGCCCTAAGCCCTAGCACATCAGTCCCACCGAGTTGTTCCAATCAGTCCCACCGAGATTCCTAACGTTCAGATTTTTGAACTAATCGGTGCCACCGAGTTTAATCATTTGGTCTCACCGAGATGGGTCAAATGTGTGTAACGGTTGGATTTTGTGTGGAGTCTATATACCCCTCCACCCCCTCTCATTTAGTGAGAGAGCCATCATAACGTGCCTACACTTCCACCATACATTTTCTGAGAGAGAACCACCTACTCATGTGGGATCAAGACATTCCAATCCTACCACGAGAATCTTGATCTCTAGCCTTCCCCAAGTTGCTTTCCACTCAAATCTTCTTTCCACCATATCCAAATCTGTGAGAGGGAGTTGAGTGTTGGGGAGACTATCATTTGAAGCATGAGAGCAAGGAGTTTATCATCAACACACCATCTATTACCTTTTGGAGAGTGGTGTCTCCTAGATTGGTTAGGTATCGCTTGGGAGCCTCTGTCAAGATGTGGAGTTGAACCAAGAAGTTTGTAAGGGCAAGGAGATCGCCTACTTTGTGAAGATCTACCTGAGTGAGGCAAGTCCTTCGTGGACGATGGCCATGGTGGGATAGACAAGGTTGCTTCTTTGTGGACCCTTCATGGGTGGAGCACTCCGTGGACTCGCGCAACCGTTATCCTTCATGGGTTAAAGTCTCCATCAACGTGCACGTACGATGGCGCCACCTATCGGAACCACGCCAAAAATCTACGTGTCTCCATTGCGTTTGCAAACTCCTATCCCATCCCATTAGTTTCTTGCAACTTGCATGCTTTACTCTTTCCGCTGCATATACTCTTGTCATGCTTACTTGAAATGTATTGTGAAAGCTTTAACTTGTGTTAAAACTCAACCTTAACTTGTAGATTTTAAAAACTGTCACTTTTGCTTGTTAATGGTCTAATCACCCCCCCCCCCCCCCCTCTAAACCCCTCTTTTCGATCCTCTCAGGGAGTAAATGCTTTTGAGTAATTTAGCACTGAGATGTAATGTATCATTTGCTATTATGTTTGTGCCACTACCCCGATTTTAATATGTCATATCATATTTGTAAGTCAACTTCCTATATATTTACCAAGTTTATAGAAAAAGATATCAACATCTACAATATCAAATAAATAAAATATACAATTATATTTATGATCATTCTAATCATACTTATTTAGGATTTTAGATATTAATAATTTTCTCTGTAAATTTGATTAAATCTAAACATAGGCTCATAAGGCGGAGTACATCCAAAGTCGTTGGCTGCTTTTTTGTAGTGCGCAAGACAGAATGAACTTCTTCTTCTGTTATGTGAATCTACTAACGAATCATCAGGTTCAATTTGACATAGCCCTTACTAAGTACTATTATATTTCATGGAGTGGCAAAACTTTTGTAAGGTTTTTATCCGAGATTCCGTTTATACGAAGTCTAGACCTTTTCTTCCCACAATAGACAATATTAATGTGAAAGATTAAAAAGGCATGAACTGAAATGAGAAAGGAAGGAATTTAGAGAAGTTGACTTTTCAAAAGATTAATACACCTTGATGTGGATGCCATGCAATGCAAATGGTCGGCTGTCAAGTGGGGTCAATAAATAATAATTTGGGTGTATGTACGTCTGCCGTGTGTACTGATGTCTACCCGCAATGTGCATATATTTATGTTTAGAAAATAGTTAAAGCTGCGAATCAATCTGTGGTTGGATGGTTAAAGGGACAGTGATATCCCGCGATGCGTTTTCAGTGGGAGGACACGTCCTGTCGACAACAAGATGCATACGGTGACTTTATAAATCTAAAGATGATATGTCTGCTCAATCTCTCGAAGATGCTCATAGGAATAGGTGTGCGTGTGTGCGTTTGCGCTTGTACAGTGTTAAAAAAACAAAAACAGTTAAAGCTTTCATTCAGCCCATCCTATAAACAAAGGGTAAAGAGGTTCGCTAATGTGAATCTATTAGCACGTGATGTGCTTTAGAAACCATTCTGTAAGTACAATTGATACGACCACTTCCGGCCTATTTAGTGCGTCGACCTATTTGGCCATTTCGGTAGACATGTCGCTGCTCTGCTGTCATGGTCCATCTGGCTGGCTCTGGAGATTATTTCGGTGTCTGAGGCGGACTACCACGACAGCAAAGTCATGCGATCGACAACACAAGTGCTAGGTGCAACTTGCAATGGAATGTACGTGTTCCATGGAAGTTGGCAAGTGGCAACGGATTATGTCTGTAGCAGACGGAGAAAGGAACAAAGTACATCCTATCAGCTTTGGTCTTTAATTTACATGCCATTGTTCAGGTAACCTTCTTTTTACTTCTGCATTTTTTTGGTAAAGGTCACTTTTATTATCTCAACATGTAGCATCAAACAGACACAAAACATGAGGAGTATCACTCGGCCTCTGCATAGTAAACATGCACACAGGCAAAGACCAATAGTTTGAAAAAACAAAAGATAAAAATCGACATACTGGCAATAGTAAAGTTATATAGGACTGACACTACGCCTATATCAAAGAAGGTGGTGGTCCGATCCGGAAATTATGCTGCCACGCATGTTGATTGAAAACCTCCATGGCCAGCCGCTCCAACCGCATACACATTGCCGTGAATAATGGTTGTACTCCGTTTGATGTAGCATAGACCACGTATGAAGCGAGTGCGTACAACAAAAAATATCGTGCAAAGGAGAAGAGTTTTTGCCATAAAAAGCAAAATCATTTCTATATAGACAAAGCGATCATAATAAGGCATACGCTCCCATCCTTATTAGCATTTTAAGGTTGTCTGGGATTTGCAAAAACATTAGCAACACTTGTGGGCGGATACAGATTGGGAGGATGACTGGCAACATAGAACACGCAAACTTGCAGTGGAAGAAGATGTGTTCGATTGTCTCATCGTGAGTATAAAAGCTACTCTTCTTACTTCCTTGCCAATTACGATGGGCGAGATTGTCTTTTATTAGCACAATTCCCATTCGAAGATACCACAGGAAAATCTTAAATTTATTGGAATCTTCGTCTTCCAATTTTTTTATTACCAACTAGGACCTCGGAGTGCGTAAGCATACTGTACATAGAGTCAACCATAAAGGACCCTTATTTAGTGATATTTCAGTAAAATACATCCCATCCGTGTGTCAGGTTAATCGAGTCTAAATGAGAGCGAAGATTTTGCCATGACATAAGACAGGGCCCAATCAAATCACGTCTTAATGAAATACCGGTGGGAATGAACTGAGCACCTACTTAAATCATTTCTAGCCGTTGTCTGATGTGATCAACTCATCGTGTGGATTATATTCTTCTTTGCCTATGAGTATTGGATATTGGCGGCACCCCGATTTGAAAAAGGAGAAGTTTCTCCTTGGCATCTTTTTTAATATGATTGGTGTTAGGGCTTAGGGTTATTTGTTGGAGGCTCCGTGTTTAAAAGAATGATGGGTACATGTGGATAGGCATCGAACAACAGCCCATTGAGAGACCACCTTGTGGTTAGATTTTATTTTGCGAAACCAGGCGTGGTGATAATGCTAGATCCCACAACGGTAGCCGCTAGAGACTAGACATAAGACAAGAATTAATGAGCACTTTTTGAACACACAAATGTGTATCATATAAAGGATAAGCGATAGGTGGATGTAGGAGGTTTGCTTCAATATTCCCCACTTAAATAATCTTACAATTTCCAATGAACATTAATAATGGTTATTAAATCTTACGCCTTCATAACATATATCTTTTTTCAATACCTCGTGACATTAGAATTGTCTGTTGTTCTTCATGAGTGAATCTCTCGTTTTGTTGCTACCTATCCGGCTCTCCCCCTCATCATCCACTAATTGGGAACGTTTTTCTTCACCAAGAGCGTGGACTTTCTAAAACCTAGTGTAGAATGAAAAAATATACCATATAAATAGATGTGGTTCGGTGAGATTTACAAGGGGAAAAACCAATGAATTGATGTCTGATCGCACACGGCAAATCAAAGAAAAAGTTCATAACAATCACAAAACACTTCAATTCATGAATCATGGAGACAGGGTGAGCAACCGTCTTTAATATCTCGGGCCATTGGTATTGACAATTTTTCAAGGGCAGGTTTTTTACCGAGAGAAGAAAAATCAAGTGTGGAGTCAAGGTCACTCATGATGCATTGGCTCTTAACACGTCATCCTATGTGGTGAAAGACTTTAGATATAACCACCCCGATGTATTATCTCTTAGGAGTTGTATCTAAGTGATGTTGTACTTATTTCTTGTAGGGTTGTTGTTTACATCTTAACATTTGTGGGCTAGTAGGCTAGAAAAGAGAACGGGAGAAAATTGGGAGAGAAGCCACAACAACCAGTAAACTAATTTCACCGTGCCCCCCCCCCCCCCCCCCCCCCCCCCCCCCCACACACACACACACACACTCTTCTTTAGTTGGTATGTCACCTTAGCATTTTGCATATGAAACCATGGTAAGAGTTGAGCGTTGGGAATGGATTAAGAAAAATAAAGTTGCCTGGTTAGTTTTGGACAATCCTGACTTCTAAATTCTTTTTGGGGGTAAACCAGGTGAAAACCAATTAAGGAAACAAAACCAAAAGAAAAACGAATTAGATCTTGGGAATTGTAACTTGTAAGCTGAATTATTTCTCTAGGGGAGGTGTACCGAATGATACCTTTGGATGTACAGTAAGTGGGTAAACTAAAAAAAACTTGCGAGATTGCTTGTTATAGCTAGTCGTGGGTAGTTTGTGATCCAAGGCGTCTGTGGCTGCTGGCCATACATCGAGCCGTAGTGCCTTTGGTATGCATGGTACTAACGTAACGCTGCTGTAGCAGGTGGTAGCACAAGCAATATGCCGATAGGCTAGCTACGTGCATGGCCCGAACGAGAGGCCTCGATCGTACGTAACTTGGCGCAAAGCATCACGCTGCCCAATATTTTCTTTTCTTTTTCCGGCTCCGATCCGGCTCCTTTGATTTCCTTTACTGGGTTCGCATATATTTCCTTTTCCCGGGGTTGAAGCATGGATTCTATTGGAAGAAGTTGGCACTGGCTTTTTTTCCTTTTCTTTTGAAGGGAAGAAGTTGGTGTTAGGAGGGAGAGAGGGATTTGATGGAATAGTTTATTGTATTGCTTGAGCCTCGTGGGCATATATATAGGAGTACATGATCTATTTGGAGTACAAGGCAAGCCAGAATATTTCCTAGTCTAACCTATGTTTCCTAATACAATCACATTACTCAATATCCCTGCAGTCACAACGGTAGCGACGCAGACGGTGAGACTAGAGAACAATCCGAAGGCAAGCCGACACACACACCCCATAGTCGTAACGGTCGACACATCGCGGAGTCGTGGCTGGACTGAAAACCAACGAGGTTGCTCAAGCAGGCGGTAGCCCTTTGTGCCGTTTGTCGATGTAGCCAAGAGCGTGGGTGGTGGAGGCGTGGTCGAGGTAGCTGTGCAAAGAATGTCGTGGTCGATGTCGAGTCGGGGTGGCCGATGTCAAGGAAGTCGCCATGGAGCCGCGGGCGCAAGAGGGCGCCGAATTAGTCATGGGCGCAGTAGTGACGAGGTAGTGGTGCGCCGGAAGGTCGGTGATGGTGTTGACGACGCGTCGCGACGGGTTTGCCAAGCCCGGGGACACATCGTGGACGAAGGCACGCACCGGTGTTGCCAGCACCGGGCATGCGTAGACGGATGAAGACGAAGTTGACGAAGCGCCGACCAGGCTTGCCAGGCCCGGGGACACGTCGTGGATGAAGGCACGCAACGGTGTTGCCAGAACCGGGCATGCGTAGACGATGGACCTGCACGAGCTGTATGCCATGTCAGAGAAGTCGGAGGGACCAGCAGAGAAGAACTCGACGACGATTGCGGCGTCCATCGACGCGGGGCCAATGTCACCAACGGTGGTCGGAGTAGACGAAGTGGTCGGGTAGATGACTGCGACGCTGGCGAAAGGCTGGTGCTTGGACGAAGACGAAGGGAGTGTACGGGTGGCGGCGGAGGCGGCCAAAGATGAGCGGCGGCGGCGGCCTGGTTAGGAGTGCGGCGACGGTGCTCGAAGTATGCGAAGAACCCTGACAGCGTGACGAAGACCGGAGCGGACGGTGGCGTTCCCGCGCCAAGGGACACGGCGCGGCGCGTACCACAAGAGGTCGACGCGCGGTGATGGCGGAGTGGATCGCGGGACGCGGCGCTACGGCCCGAAGGGGCGACGCAGCGGCGGTTCGCGAGTCGGAGCAGCCGCGGGGACGGCCTCGGGGCGGCGGCGGGGACCGTGTATCGCGACACTATGGCCCGAAGGGGCGATGCAGCGACGACGCATGGGTCGATGCAGCCGCCAGGAGAACCACGGGGCGGCGGCGCTGCGGCCCGACCGAGTGACGCAGCGGCAGCACAATGCTCGATCGGTGGAGAAGCACGCTGAACTGGGGGACGATCTTCACGGGACCTACAGAGGCGCGTGTAACCGACGGGCCGGGTCGGTCGCGCGGCGTAGATGAGGCGGATCGCGGCAGCGAGCAGGTGATCAAGCCGATCGCACGCGAGGTCGGGGACGCCGCTCGGCGGAGGCGTGGTGGCGGCGGAGTCCGAGATGAAGCCGGCGACGGCGGACGGCGTGAGACGTCGTGCGGACGAGCTTGTCAGCACTGGCACCCGGGCTGCCAAAGCAACGCCGGTGCCCGGGCGGCGAGGCCCGAGCGACCAACGGAGCAGCGGCGCCCGAGTTGAGGCAGCTGACGAGCCTGACGCAGCCGTCCCGACGCAGCCGAGGACGAGGCCGGCGAGGTAGACCGCCGGGCTACCGTACAGATGCGGCGGAGGCGGGTGACGTGGATCGATGGGCGGGCCGACGCACGAGCGACGACTATGATTGACCGTCGCATGGCGCGAGGCCGCCGGGTCGGGGCGATACAGGTGTCCCGGTCGGAGCAGGGCGGTGACGTCCGGCGCAGGGCGACGGGCGTACCGACGCGCGGACGGCGGCTTGCCCTGACGGGCCACCTCGGCGCGCGTGGCTGTCGGGTCGAAGGAGAGGCCGGCTGGTCGCGCCGGGTCGGAGTAGAGGCGCTCGGGGTCGACGGCGAAGGTGGACGACGCAAACCGATCAAGAATAGATCGGAAAACCAAAAAGAAACCACGCGATCAAGATGACCGGCGGGAGAGAGAAAACCCCGGAGCAAGGCTAGAGGAAAAGACTCTTTAGGGCAGCCGGTCAACACGACCGGCAGACGAACCCTAGGTACGGGCGGCACGGCCCCCGGCGGTGGTCATGGAGGCCGACCGTCACGAGGACGGCGCGCAGGTGCGCGAGCGGCGGCGGCTAGGGTTTAGGATCGACTTGCGATAGATACCATGTTAGAAGGGAGAGATGGATTTGATGGAATAGTTCATTGTATTGCTTGAGCCTCATAGACATATATATAAGAGTACATGATTTACTTGGAGTATAAGGCAAGCCAGAATATTTCTTAGTGTTGGCTCCAGCTAGTAGCTACTGTAGGAAAAGGAGATGAGAAGTATGTGAAATTGTGAATGTACCAGAGAGCCCGACCAAGGCGGCACGTTCTTGGTGTTGCTCGCGCCCTCGATCTGATCCATGGGCCTCCACGCACGTACACGTACGCTGGCAATGCCGATCAACAAGTACCGAGGTGCGCGGATGTACGCACGTATGTATATCCTGGCGAGGCGAGACACATGCGCGCAACATGACTGGTGGCACCGATCGAGTGCATGCATGATAACGAGCGCGAGCGGCGGCCGTGCCGATAGGCTATCACGATTCACGGCACAGTGATGCACGGTGCAAGCTGATTCCCAGTGCATGCATCCCCAGTGCTCCAATTCCGTCCGTCCGTCCGTCCGTGACATGCATGCAGATCTGATTGCATGCCTAGCTAATGGTCAATAAATGACGACGACGACATAGATACACAGACCTACCTGTAAGGTCGACCGATAGACATAGACGATGGAGCTCAGCTGGCTGGTGGCGCCGGCGTGCGAAAATTCTCCGTCCGTGCGGGGGCTTGCTTTTCTCGGCTTAGTCCCGCCGTCCGGGCCGCGCCCCCACGTGAACCGGGATTCCGATGCCCCCGCTTTCCAGCGCCAGTCCGCCGACGTACGCATCGGCATCCGTCGAGCGTCACGCCCGGCCACGCACCAGGATGGAATGGAACTCACGCGCGGGCGCAGGCGCAGTCGCCGCCCGCCCAATCTCCATACATCTTTAACTGTCGGGGTCATGTCGATCGATCGATCACCAGTAAATTCAAACTGACATAGCTTTCTCGATCGATCGGAGAATATGCATTCCCTATCCCATCCCAACTGCGTGATTGCGGCTGATTATTCGTCCATGTCGATCGACCAGCCCGTCGCGGTAGTAGAATGGCCTACGGCCTAGCTGCCGAGACTGGTCAGCAGAGCGCGCCCGGTAGTGCAGTGCAGCTATGGCCTGCCTTGTGTGGTGATGTGATCGTAAGATAGATAGATACGCCTGCGCGCATGATGCAAACGCCCTAAGCTAGCTCGCTCGCTAGCTGCTGCATGCACCGCCAATTCTGTATAAATAGCCAGCTGCACCTGCATATGCCGGCAGCCACATATACGCAGCTAGCTACGAGTATCTACATAGCTAGCAAGCTAGATACTAGTGCTATCTAGCTCCTTCTAGATTATAACCTCACCAAGCTATAGCTGCATCTGCCCTGCCTGCATGCGAGCTGGTTAAGTGAGCGCTGCTGCCTGCATATAGACCGACCCTCAGCAAGCTAGCAATAGCACATGGAGGATGACAAGAAGGAGGGCAAGTACCGCGGCGTGCGGAAGCGGCCATGGGGCAAGTTCGCGGCGGAGATCCGAGACCCAGAGCGCGGGGGCTCCCGCGTCTGGCTCGGCACCTTCGACACCGCCGAGGAGGCCGCGCGCGCCTACGACCGTGCCGCATTCGCGCAGAAGGGCGCCACCGCCATCCTCAACTTCCCCGGCGAGGCTGGCAGGATGAGTGGCGGGTCTTCTTCGTCGTCGGCCGCCGCTCAGGCGGCCGCGAGCAGGCGCGTCCCTGACACGGAGAAGGTGGAGCTGGAGTACCTCGACGACAGGGTCCTGGACGAGCTCCTCGCGGAGGACTACTACAGCACTAAGAAGAAGTAGCTAGCTAGCTAGCACGCACACCCGAAAGAAGAAGAATAAGCTACTACTACTCCTAATTAAGCTGCTTGGAGTCAAGGAGGAGAATGGTCTTCGTTGGTTTGGTCGGTGGGTGCATGGCAGGACTAGTCATGGCTTGCATGGACACACTCACACACGTGTAGAACAAACCACTGACACGTCCTTTGTCCTGGCGAGCCCATGCAGCGTGCTTTAATTTGTTACCGACAAGATGGAACGAAGTAATTAATGGGTATATATACGCAAATGAAAGTAATTTATTTTTCTGCAAAGACGTGTGTGTACGTACAATGGTCGCATCAAATCTATAGTATACTGCATTTACCCATGTTCATTTTTTTCCCTGGCTAAAAATGGTGCCTATAAATTTTGTCATGGATTTTTCACCAATTTTTACGAGTCTTCTCTTCTGGGAAGGAAGGATAACAATGTCCACTCCATGCTGTGATTTACCCACCATCGTCAAGCTCGCTTGATAAATCGTCGACCGCTGGTCAATGTTCGGTCGCAGCTAGCAACAAAGCTGATTCCCCGACAGTGGCACGCACGAAAAACACAGGCCCAAAAAAGAAGTGAATCCTCGGTTGCCAGCCCCGCCTTCAGAATCATCAGTACTTGTCACAACACGTCGCGGTCCTGCGTGGTAACAGCACTCTATTGATCGACCAGGCGCCATCCTGAACCGAACCGCGTACGAGGTTAAGGGCCTCTCTGATTTTTATAGGTTTTCGATTCGAGGATTGAAACCCTTACGAAAAATTTCTTTGCCGGTCGTTTGATTTGCTATACTGAATCATATAGAAGTTTTGTCTACATATTCCTTTTACGAAAATTATGCATTCACTAAATACTCTTGGAATGAATCATCATTTTTTTTCTTTGATACAATTAAACAAATCAATTCCTATGGAAGTTGGATAGACATGACCAAGAAAAACAGATAGACACCATATTGCAATCATGTGTTTCTTCTATTGCGTTTTTCCAGAATCTTGTGAATCAAATAGGCCTTCATAAATAAAGCTTTTGTTTCAAGCAAAAAAAATAGCCCTTCATTTTTGTCTTTTTTTTTAACATCCTTCATTTTTGTTGTTGCTAGGTGGTCTACAAACATGGATGTAATTTTTATTTTACTTTTAGGGGAGTAGTTTTGTTACTTTTGATGTTTTTTGTAGCTAGTGTCATGATCTTTTCTGCATAGATAGAAGTTTTCTCAACACAAATAAAATAAATTATAAATAGGCCTTCACGTTCATGCAAGGGAGAGGTTTGGCCTCGGGAGAGCTCCTAGTTGACGTTTGTCAGTGTCCCGTAGTTAGTTTTTGGCGTCACACTTGAGCAGTTTTTGTTTGTTTTTCTCCAGTTTCTCTGCCTTTTTTTTAGAAAACATAATGTTTGTTTTTAATAGAGCTAAATGATTCAAAGACTATTTAGAAAAATAGAAAAGTATATTAGAAAAAATAGAATGTGTTTAAACAAAGTTCAGTATGTAATAAAAAATATTCATATGAAAAACAATTCAGTAAATATTCAAAAAATGTTACCCATATACGAAATATTCAGCCTGAGGTAAAAAATGTTCACCACATTTTTCAAAAAGTTCATCGTACATTAGAAACAAGTTCACCAATATTAAATAAATTTTCAATGCGTATCTAAAAGATGTTCATCGTATATATTAGAAAAATGTTTATAGTACAATGATTATAGAAAATAAAAAGTGGAATAAACCAAAAAAACTATGAGGAAAATAAAGGAAAACACAAAAATATAAACGAAAAGAAAAGGTAATTTGATAAAACCAGGAAAAATATACACCCGAAAAAACTAAAAGACAAAAACCTAAAAAAACATGAACACAAAAATTGAAGTGCATGGCTAAGCTTCGAACTGGGTCGTCCCACTGTGACTCCCTGCAAGGGAAGCCACCCTAGGGTTTGTTCGTCTCGTTTAGCAACTATTTCTTCATGATTTTGGGAAATTTCCAGCTTCGGTTTTTCTCGTTTCAAGAACCTTCTAAAGAAGGTTCTGGTCCAGTTCAAGTCAGGTTTTCTATTTTTTGTTTTCTTGTTCCTTCCTTTTCCAATTTTCTGCGGGTATTTATGTTTCTAGTTTCATTTTCCATTAGAAAATTTATTCGATATTCCCAAAAAAATCCAATTTTTTTTTAAAAAACAGAAACCCATGTTTACAATTTTGGTTCAGAATTTCAAAAAAAATATCTGATTTTCAAAAAAATTGTTCGTAAATTCAAAACATATTCAAATTCTTTAAAAAACTAGAAAAATAAAAAAAAACTTTGAAGTTCGCAATTTTGGAACATGTTCAGAATATGAAAATTGTTCTCATTTTTAAAAAGTGTCCTCGGTTTTAAAGAAATTATTCAAAATTTCAATAGTTTAGTTGAACTTTCAAAGTTTTTTTGCTTTTCCAAAAAATTCATGTTTATAAAGTATATAGAAAAAAGTTTGAACATTTAAATTTTGTTCAAACTTTACAAAAAAAATTCATGTTTTATTATAATAACAGACTAAAAATAGTTAAAAAATCAAACATTTTAGTAGACCTGTTAGCTAGAGTAACCCCTTACTACAGTAAAATACCTGACAGCCTAGCCTGCTCGGTGAGGCTCCTATGTGAAAGCTCGACTATTTGATGCACCGAGCGGCAAATAGGATCTCCCAAAAATATTATATTTCCTACTTCCGAGAGCAGCTAATTAAGGAGTACTCCTTGGAGAGGCCCGCAAGGGTGTCACTTTTCGAGGGCTGGGAGCGTGCCATTAGATGTGCTGGACTTTCCTCCAGATTTTATTTTTATTTTTCTGGACGCGTTTTCGGCTTTGGATGTTTTTTCTCAGTTTTTTTGGCTTTCAGCTTTCCCCCGGTTTTCCAAATGTTTTGGACCAAAAATATTCAAAAAAAATGGCACAAAAAATCATTTGTCCCTGCGAGAAGCACATATCTATTTTTCGTGGAGGCACAACTTTGCTTCCGCGAGAGGCTTGGTCGTGCTTCTCGGAAAGGACAAAAAACATGCTTTTTATTACTTCCATGAGAGGCACATGCAACGATTTACTTCTCATGGAGGCATGAATTTGTTCTGCAAGAGACGCAGTCGTGCCTCTTGAAAAAGGAAAAAACATGTTTTTCTCCCTTTCATGAGAGGCGCAAATTTACTTCTCGTGGAGACACGGTTTGCTTCCGTGAGAGGCATAGTTGTACCTCTCGGAAAAGGGAAAATATGTTTTCTTTTTTTCTTTCACGAGAGGCACATATTTACTTCTTGTGTAGGCATGGATTTGCTTCCGCGACAGGCACAAATGTGCCTCTCGAAAAAGGAAAAAAGATGCTTTTTTTAGAGGCCCAAATTTACTTCTCGTGCATGCACAAATTAGCTTCCGCGAGAGGCACCGCTGTGCCTCTCGGAAAAGGAAAAAAAATATATGTTTTCTTTTTTTCTTTGGCGAGAGGAACATATTTCTTTTTGTGGAGGCACAGATTTGCTTCTGCGAGAGGCACAACCGTGCCTCTTCGGAAAGGGAAAAAACATGCTCCTGTTTCTGTGTTTTTTTTGCCTGTTTTTTTCTGAAAGAAAAAGTTCATCGAAGCCTACCAATATGGGATATAGTTTTAAGAATCTTGACGCGAGGAATCCAATGGGGAAGGGTTCGCGATTTGGACGGGTTGTTTAAGAGATAAAAATGTTTTGAATAAACGGATCTACAGAAAAAGGAAAACTCTCATGTTGCAACAAGTGGCCTTTGCAAATAGTATTTCTTAATTAGTGATTTCATCTATTTCCCTATTAGTACATTAATAAGGCCGCAGTGTCTCTCTTATTATGGTCGCTTTGGCTATATAAAAGTGATTCTGTTTTAATGGCAAAATCTCTTCTTTGATGCAAGTTATTTACCGTTGTACGCTATGCCTTTGTATGTGGTCAACGTTGCACCCAACGGAGTACCAACCGATGTTCAAGGTGATTTGTATGCGGTTAAAGGGGTGGCTAGGAAGGCTCTTACCCAACATGGATGACAATGTAATCTTAGGATTGGTCCACCTATTCCTTCAACATAGGGAAAAGTGTTGATCTCATATTGCTTTATTGATGTCAATATGTCATTTTTCCTTTTTACAACAGTCAGCGTTTTGTCGTTACATGCCTCTTCACTATGAAGAGGCGGAGTGCTGCTCATTATGTTTTGCTTCCGCTTGCTGCTTCATTTTAAGTTAATAAAAAAATTATTTTATAAAAACATTACTTTTGTCTGAACATGTGAATGATTTTTCTCATCAAAAGAGGAATTTTTTGTTCACAAAATACATGGAAAGTACTTTCATATGACTGGCTTGCAACAACACAATGTTATTTTCACACACAAAACATCACTAGCAATTTTGTTTCACAGAGACCCTAGATTTGCCGGTCCAAAAAAAGATGAGAGGTCATGAACAGTAGAAGTGCAGGTTGTCAAGTAGAGACAAGGAAGAAGGAAAATGCAGTATCCTTATGTTATAAAAAGATCATCACATCATGGGTGAAGCAATTGATCATCAAAAATTTATTAGGGGAAGAATGCTCTCAGAAGTGGAAGAAGTCTTGACCTACATTGAGAAGGAGGATGTTTTGCCTCCGATCGAGAAAATAAAATTTGTAAAGCAAATAAACCGATGCTTTGGGAAGGTGAGACGAGTAAATAAAATTGCTGATATTGATCTTACTTTCCTTGTTGTGTAAGTCATGTGGGTGATACAAAGTTCCTGGTAGAGACCTTGTTTGAGTCGAGCTATAGGGGTTTCCAAGAAAAACGACGGTACATTATCCCACAATGTTCCATCTTCCTAGAAAAGTGGATTTGTGCCAGAAAAGTTACAGAAGATTTTTTGTAGACCAGATAGGCGTATGTGACATAAATAGAGACCAGTCTTTGATGTCTCCCTAGTGGCTAGGGAAGCATTAGCATCACCCTATGGACCGCAAGATCTTGGCCATAGCGTCGAGGAAAGACTCCAGCTCCAAACAAAAATGCAAACCAACAAAAGCACCAAGACGCTCCAAAAAAACTCAACGGGTTCAATGGATCTCTCTTGCGACGACATAAACTTTAACTCTGCAACAATAGTTGCACCGAACCTGCAGAGGAAACGTACCTCTTGATGTAGTAGAGAAACTACCAAATGACATTTATGTTCAACGACACCGCGACCACTCTCAGTACATTTTCATTTAGGACTAAAAAAATCTTCTTGAAATGAGTATTTGAAACACATGTATGAACATCTAGGTGTCCCCACCTAACATCGCCAAAATGACCGCTAGAAATGAGGAACGAATAGAAATTTTGGCGGTGGTGGTTGTCTTCTACTCTCTTTTTATAGATATGCTGGGGAACGCAGTAATTTCAAAAACAATTCCTACGATCACGCAAGATCTATCTAGGTGATGCATAGCAACAAGAGGGGACAGTGTTGTCTACGTACCCTCGTAGACCGAAAGCGGAAGCGTTATGACAACACGGTTGATGTAGTCGTACGTCTTCATGATCCGACCGATCCTAGCACCGAAGGTACGGCACCTCCGCGGTTTGCACACGTTCAGCTCGGTGATGTCCCACGAACTCTAGATCCAGCTGAGGTCGAGGGAGAGTTTCGTCAGCACGACGGCATGGTGACGGTGATGATGAAGTTACCGGTGCAGGGCTTCGCCTAAACACTACGACGATATGACCGATGTGGAAATCTGTGGAGGGGGCACCGCACACGGCTAAAAGATCAACTTGATCAACTTGTGTGTCATAGGGGTGCCCCCTCCCGCGTATATAAAGGAGCAAGGGGAGGGGGCCGGCGGCCTCATAGGGTGCCCCAAGGGGGGAATCCTACTCCTACTAGGAGTAGGTTCCGGCTTTCCTGGTCCAACTAGGAGGGGAAGGAAAGAGAAGGAGGGGAGAAGGAAAGAGGGGGCCGCCCCCCAAGCCCTAAACCAATTCGGTTTGGGCCTAGGGGGTGCCCCACAGCTCCCTTGATGCCCTCTATTTCCACTAAGGCCCGTGAAGGCCCATTGACCCCCCCCCACGAGGGGGGGGGGTCGGTAACTCCCCGGTACTCCGGTATTTATCCGGTGACCCCCGGAACCTTTCCGGTGTCCGAATATAACCTTCCAATATATCAATCGTTATGTCTCGACCATTTCGAGACTACTCGTCATGTCCATGGTCTCATCCGGGACTTCAAACAACCTTCGGTACATCAAAACACATAAACTCATAATACCGATTGTCATCGAACGTTAAGCGTGCGGACCATACGGGTTCGAGAACTATGTAGACATGACCGAGATACGTCTCCAGTCAATAACCAATAGCAGAACCTGGATGCTCATATTGGTTCCTACATATTCTACGAAGATCTTTATCGGTCAAACCACATAACAACATACATTGTTTCCTTTGTCATTGGTATGTTACTTGCCCGAGATTCGATCGTCGGTGTCATCATACCTAGTTCAATCTTGTTACCGACAAGTCTCTTTACTCGTTCCGTAATGCTTCATCCCGCAACTAACTCATTAGTCATATTGCTTGCAAGGCTTATAGTGATGATCATTACCGAGAGGGCCCAGAGATACCTCTCCGATACACAGAGTGACAAATCCTAATCTTGATCTATGACAACCCAACGAACACCTTCAGACACACATGTAGAGAACCTTTATAATCACCCTTTTACATTGTGACGTTTGGTAGCACATAAAGTGTTCCTCCGGTATTCGGGAGTTGCATAATCTCATAGTCTGAGGAACATGTATAAGTCATGAAGAAATCAGTAGCAATGAAACTGTAACGATCATGATGCTAAGCTAACGGATGGGTCTTGTCCATCACATCATTCTCCTAATGATGTCATCCTGTTCATCAAATGACAACTCATGTCTATGGTTAGAAAACATAACCATCTTTGATTAACGAGCTAGTCAAGTATAGGCATACTAGGGACATTATGTTTTGTCTATGTATTCACACATGTACTAAGTTTCCGGTTAATATAATTCTAGCATGAATAATAAACATTTATCATGAAATAAGGAAATAAATAATAACTTTATTATTGCCTCTAGGGCATATTGCCTTCAAGATAACACCTAGACATTATTAAGTATATTGAGTTTACATAGCCCGAGAGTTCGACAAAGCTAAACATGGCGACCAGCTGAAAGTTCTAACGAATTTCTTGTCATAGAATGGGCATCTTCATTAACTTCCATCCCTTTATGCTTAAATATCACTTCTTGGCAGCTACTCATTTTAGAGACAATCTCCCAAATCATCATGGCATGTGCTCCAAGGCTTCATTGATATTTTGGATGAGCGGCTGAGCAGTTTGAAGCGATCACCATGGAATTTAGATCTATATCCCGAGCAAGGAAAAGGGCCTCCATGCATGCTTTCCACACATAACGAATTAGTTATGGCCTCCATTACCATGACTGATGCGCCTAAGGAATTGTCTTCATCAGATCATAATATAATTGTCACGAAACTTCTCAAATTCGCAACTGATACCGGTGCATCAAATTACCCTTCAATCGTCCTCAGGGAGGGGAGGGGGATCCACCTTCGCGGAGGTCTCAAGCTTCTCTCTGGGCGAAAATGCATTATTCGAACGTTTATATCAAGCTTTTGAATGAAGTCTGATATGAAGTTGCATGTTGTGAACTTTTTTTTTGCGGGTAAAATAGGAGTTTCTTCAACTGTAATAAGGCTAGAATATGCTAATACAGGATCGTGAATAAAGGGGGGCCTCTTGGCAACAACAGGCAGTGCTCCGAGCCGTACAAGTATAGTTAGCTAAGCAATATGTAACCCTATTTTGCATATGAGCAACCATAACTAGAATATACTCCCGGTCTGCCATAAGCGTCTTAATGTTCTGGCTGATGTTACCATATAGAGATATGGAGAGCAAAGCATCCTTCATGGTGTATAAGGCTCCCATTGAGTTTGAGTGAACCAATTCGGGAAGGTTAGACCACCGTAGGGCTAGTGACATACCCCTCTAATACTGCCTTGATCTTTGCTTCAAGTGCACATTGCAATAAAAATTGTAGCTTACATGATGCAAAGATAATATGGCATGTGCTAATCTCCAGTATCATATCAACACATGTTGAACCATCCTCCAGAGAGAAGGACCCATCCACAGAAAGAGCCAGTCAATCCTGCTGGTGGCGCTGGCCATGGGAAGGTTGTGAACATGCTTTGGTAAACATCTTCACGAACAACATCCCATATATAATGTCACGATTACTTTCACATACTCCTACGAACCCTAAATAAACTGAGTCCTAGGTTGAAGTTCATGTCATAGGAATTACTTCAAAGATGAACACGTCTTGGTATTTTTTTTTTCTTTTCTTATAAGAAACAGTAATAGCTAGTATCTTTTTAATGGGCTGCCCATGTGAGCGCTGTCTACTTATTGCTCGCGGTAGGCAGCACATACTCCTACTAAGGGCCTGTTCGGCAACTGCCCAACTCCTGGTTTCTCTGAATCAGCGGGCGAAGCTGGACCGAACAGGTCAGCTCCCAGAAGCTAGCTTCCCAGATCTAAGACGGGTCGTAGTATAAAAACTGGGAGCGAGTGTTTCATGGATCCCAGAAATCGCAGAAGCTGGAGTTCAAGTTATTTACGGCGAGCTGCCACCGCTAAATGAAAGAAAACGCTTCGTACAGGGAAGAATAGAACGCAGCAACTACCTTCGCTCCCTAACAGGCCAGAATCGCTTAATGGGCCAGCCGGCTACCAGCCCAAGACTAGCGAACTGGGATCTGTGAATTCTGTTGCCGAACGGTTTTTCTGATCCACTATTTTCGTCGGGAAGCTGGAGGTGAGATCGAGAAGCCGGATTTGAGGATTTCTGGAAGCTGGGCAGTTGCCGAACAGGCCCTAATTATCAAATCGTGTCCGCCCCGGTTTTCCCTAGCTGTATCCGTGTAAGCAACAGACTCTGCTTACCTTTGCTGCCAGTCGTCCAACTCCATGCCGAATCGGTTTTCGTCTCCCACGCATCCAAATCTATAAACGTGCTGCTCGATAGCCAGGGCGCAGCAGGGCAGCGACAGATCGAAGTAGCAAGACGAACTTTGGCACGAGATCTGCGAAACCCCGAGGCGCGATGGCGAGCCGGCAGCTGCAGGTGCTGAGCGCGCTGGACGGCGCCAAGACGCAGTTGTACCACTTCAGGGCGATCGTCGTCGCCGGCATGGGTTTCTTCACTGACGCCTACGACCTCTTCTGCATCTCGCTCGTCACCAAGCTCCTCGGCCGCATCTACTACGCCGACCCCTCCAGCCCTAACCCTGGCTCGCTGCCGCCCAACGTGGCCGCGGCCGTCAACGGCGTCGCGCTCTGCGGGACCCTCGCCGGCCAGCTCTTCTTCGGCTGGCTCGGCGACAAGCTCGGCCGGAAGAGCGTCTACGGCATGACGCTAATGCTCATGGTCGTCTGCTCCGTCGCCTCCGGGCTCTCGTTCGGACACACCCCGGCCAGCGTCATGGCCACGCTCTGCTTCTTCCGCTTTTGGCTCGGCTTTGGCATCGGCGGCGACTACCCTCTGTCCGCCACCATCATGTCCGAGTACGCCAACAAGAAGACGCGCGGAGCCTTCATCGCCGCTGTCTTTGCAATGCAGGGCTTCGGCATCCTCGCCGGCGGCGTCGTCACGCTCGTCCTCTCCACGGTTTTCCGTAACGCGTTCCCGGCGCCAGCGTACCAGGTCGACGCCGCCGCGTCCACCGTGCCGCAGGCCGACTACGTGTGGCGCATCATCCTCATGCTCGGCGCGCTGCCAGCGGCGCTCACGTACTACTGGAGAACGAAGATGCCGGAGACGGCGCGGTACACGGCGCTGGTCGCAAAGAACGCGAAGCAGGCCTCGCTGGACATGTCCAAGGTGCTTCAATCGGAGATCGAGGCGGAGCCGGAGAAGCTCGACGAGATCATGGCCAGCGGCGAGGAGTACGGCCTCTTTACGTCGCGGTTTGCCAAGCGCCACGGCCTCCACCTCCTCGGCACGGCGACGGCGTGGTTCCTGGTCGATGTCGCGTACTACAGCCAGAACCTATTCCAGAAGGACATCTTTGGCAGCATCGGCTGGATCCCCAAGGCGCGCACCATGAACGCGCTCGAGGAGGTGTTCCGCATCTCCCGCGCGCAGACGCTCATCGCGCTCTGCGGCACCGTGCCGGGCTACTGGTTCACCGTGTTCCTCATCGACGTCATCGGAAGGTTCTGGATCCAGCTCGTGGGGTTCGCCATGATGACCGTTTTCATGCTCGGCCTCGCGGTGCCTTACCACCACTGGACGACGCCGGGCAACCACGTCGGCTTCGTCGTCATGTACGGGCTCACCTTCTTCTTCGCCAACTTCGGGCCGAACGCAACGACGTTCATCGTGCCGGCCGAGATCTTCCCGGCGCGGCTCCGGTCGACCTGCCACGGCATCTCGGCTGCGGCGGGGAAGGCCGGTGCCATCATCGGGGCGTTCGGGTTCCTCTACGCGGCACAGTCGCCGGACCCGGCGCACGTGGACGCCGGGTACAAGCCTGGGATCGGCGTGCAGAAGGCGCTGTATGTGCTCGCTGCGTGCAACCTCCTGGGGTTTTTGGTCACGTTCCTCGTGCCGGAGTCGAAAGGGAAGTCGCTCGAGGAGATGTCCGGCGAGGCCGACGCCGAGGAAGGCAACGGCGCCAATAAAGTCCGCCCGTCGGGAGAGCAGCTGGTTTGAATAGTTTTGATCCTCGAGAAGGCAACACACGCATACGTGCATGTTTGCATGCGACGAGTTTTTTTTGTGTCGTGACCGGAACTTTGTGTAGGTGTATACAGTAAATTTTGTCACTGTTACATGGTAGGCATCGGTTGATATTACGCTTGATCTTAGCCAAAAGGTCGACAAAAATATACTATTTGTTAGAGAAAGGAAACATCAAGATTTTAGATCTCTCGACTTTTTAATTTTTTTTGCAGAGAGAAACTTGTGTTACTTAATTAATGAAGATTAGAATCAAGATGACATAAATGTTTTGAGTCGAATGATTGAACTGTCATTAACGATCGCGAGAAGATGCATCGGTTCCAAAAAAGAGCGAGAGGCATGGTTTGCAGATGGAAGCGCTCAACGGTTGGGCAAGGGGAGATTTTCCCTTAATTACATAAGTTCTTCATGAAATCTTTGATGAGAACCTGAAACATAAACTCACAACGAGAAATAGCGTAACGTGATGTCTTGAACAAGGATATCTCAAGAAGAGAACCCCCCCCCCCCCCCCCCCCCCTGAACATATTTTTGGAATGTAGAATTTGATAGAGGCTTGGTAAATAAATCAGCAAGATTGTTGCATAATTTAACTTGCAAGATGTTTATTTCCCCACTTTTCTGAAGATCATGGGAAAACCCACTTAGGAGAAATACATTTAGTGATATTGCTCTTGATGTATCATGTTTGCATTTGTGCCACATGCCGCATTATCTTCATAGATAATGGTAGGTGATTCTATCGAACCAATTCCACATGACTGTTGTATGTGGTTTATCATTCCGCGAAGCCATACACGTTCACATGTTGCTTCAAATAATGAAACTATTTCAGAATGATTGGTAGATGTTGCCACCAGATTCTGTTTTAAAGACTTCCTGATATAGCAGCACCACCATGTAGGAACACAAAGTCGGTCTGTGATCTGGCATTATGGGGATCAAATAAATAACCAACATTTGTGTATCCAATCATATCAGAGTCCTGGTTTATCTGGAACTGGAAAAATAAGCCAAGATCCTTTGTGCCTTGGAGATATCGAAAGATATTCTTCATTCCGGACCAATGACGTTTGGTGGGAGCTGCACTGTGTCTAGAAAGTAGATTCATTGCAAATGCAATATCTTGCAATTTGTAAGATACATAAGCACTCCAACGGCACTGAGGTATGGAACTTCAGATCCCAACACCTCTTCTCCATCATCCCTTTGCCCGAATGGATCTTTCTCTATGTCTAGAGAACGAACCACCATGGGAGTTTTTGATGCGTATGATGGACAATGCTAACTTCCAATCGACTGGAAGTCAAGGAACAGATCCGCACGATTCCTCCCTTTCATAGCTTGCATACATGCATTAGCTTCATCTTATTTATTTTTTCTGTGCGTGTCCACTATCCACTAGCACTTAACTAGCAACTCTATTCATATACATGTAGAAAAAACTAAATTGATGATGCCATTAAAGATTATTCCCAATGCAAAATTCAAAATATTTTGTAGCTCACACCGTCGCTCCGATTGGAAAACCATTTTCATATAAAAGATTCGTCGCGAAAAGAACTTCGAAACAAGATCCCATATTAATATGATCTGACGACTTTTTTTGGGGTCAAAAGTTATCACGTCCAGGCTAAGTAAGTTATCATGTCTCTGGTTCATAAGTTTCTGACCGTTTATACAGAAATTACCGGGGCATAAAAATGGTCAACCAACCTTCTCCCCACGTGCAAATGAACTAAGACAAAATAACTGATGTCATCCTAGATTCCCCTCTATTTCAAAACTTCAAAATCTTTTGTAGATCAAACTGTCGGTCAGGCTGAATAATCTTTTTCACATAAAAAGATTTGTTGCGATGAGACCTTCAAAAATAGATCACATATCGATATGTTCCAACGACTTTTTTTCGGGTCAAAAGTTACCAGGCGCAGGCTAAGTAAGTTATGACGGCTGTGCAACTAAGTTACTTCTTGTTTATATAGAAATTACTGGGGCATAAAAATGGTCCTCCAACCTTCTCCCCACATGCAAATGAACTAGAGGACAGAATAGCTAATGTCATCCTAGATTTTCCCCTGTTTCAAAATTTCAAAATGTTTTTTAGCTCAAAACTGCCGGTCCGATCGAAAATCCGTTTTCACACAAAATTCTGTCACGACGTGAGCGTTTAGATCCCATGTTGATATGCTCCGATGATTTTTTCTGGATCAAAACTTACCACTCTTGGGCTAAGTAAGTTATCACGCATGTGCTACATATGTTACCATGTTGTTTACACAGATATTACCGAGGCATAACCTGGTTTCTCCAACCTTCTTATGAGCTCGGGTTAAAGTTATCACGGTTTTTGTTTGTGAGTTATCACGTATGCGTAGAGTACCAAACTGTTTACACGAAGGTTATCGAGAGGGGGGGGGGTTTAAACAACCCCTCGCCAAAGTTATTGGGACCGAGGCACATAAATTATCAATTTTGCGGTGTGAGAGTTACCATGCTATTCACACAAAAGTTACCGAGGGGATATTTCATCAACCCCTCCCCCATGCCAAAGTTATCAGAACCGATGTACATAAGTTATCTGGTATGTGATGTATGAGTTACCATGTTATTCACATAAAAGTTACCAGGGGGATATTTCATCAACCACGGTGTTTTGATGAAATATTTTGGGCTCAAAAAGTTACCCAGTGTTTGTATGTGAGTTATCAACTTTGTTGTGCATATTTTACCATGTTATTTATACAGAACTTACATGTTATGTTTTCAAACACTATTCCTCCCGAGTCATAAGTTATCACAGAGTTTGTAATAAATTATCAGGTATGTGGTGTGTATATTACCATGCTATTTACTCAAAAGTTACCGGGTTGTGTGTTTCAACACCCCTCACCCCGATCAAAACTTACCGCGATGTTTGTATGTAAGTTATCTGGGCAGTGATGTGTAAAGTATCATCATATTTACAAAAAAGTTATCGAGGGCATATTTCATCAAAACCCCTGCCCCCGGCGGAGGGAAAAGTTATCATGTTTTCCGTGCGTAAATTATCATGATATTCCCACAGAAATTACCGGGGTACATTTCATCAACTTCTTCTGGTTTAAAATTTACCATCGTGTTTGCATGTAAGTTATCAAGTCCGTGGTGCAAAAATTACCAGGCTATTCACATACAAATTACCAGTTGGTATATTTCAACAACTTCTTTCACCTCGGGCTAAAATTATCACGGTATTTGTATGTAAATTATCACGTTTGCGGCCCAAAAATTACCGTCTTTCAGAGATGACCTACCACCTTTCCTTAGTCAACATCTCCTACCTCTCTGACTGAATATTCTTTAGAAGAATCGTTGGTCACATCCCCAAAATCATCTGCGTGGTCATCCGAGTGTTGGCGGAGATACCTACTTCCATCATAAAGTGGAACAACAACGATAAACTAGAGAAAACTCATGGAATTAAAAAGGGGAAATGTATATTTGTAGGAGATACAATAGTAAATATCATGATCAAATAGTTTAGCTTTATCCAACTTCACACGTACCTAGACAGTGTGGATTGGTTAGTGGATTGAGGTCTTCCTTAGCTACATGTCACAGGTGCTGAGTTCGAGTCCCCCGCATGCAATTTTTCTTGCCCAACCTGCTCTATTTTTGGATGGTTCTTAGTAACTGCAAAAAAAAGGAAAGTGCGGGCGTGCATGTAATTAATTCAGCGTGAAAAAAAGGAAATGCGGGCGGGGAAGTAATAATCAACGTGATTTCGGGGAGGAGCGAAGGGATAGTTTTCGTGTATTTTAGAAATCCTGCAAATCTGAGAGGCCTATAGTGTTAAAAATGCATGTAGGCACTAATACGTTCTCTTCTTTTGTAGAAAAGATTAGACCCGGTAGTAGATAATGTGATACAGTATAATAATCACATCGAATGCCTTGAACTACATCTGTGATAAATTACTTTGAACTCCTACCAAGGGACCTTATCGGAGATTATATTCGTCAGGTTCTTTGTTGTGATATCACGGGTGCTAAACGCAATGAGGTTTGCCCTACATTTATTTCTCAAAACTGAATGGTTTGTTGATCAACGCTGTAGGCTACAGTAGAATGGAAAAGGCTCTGCAGAAGCTGAATTTCATTTTGGAAGTTCAGTTGACAGATTAATCGGAAGTCATTATGTCAAGCCCATACATGACTTGTCAGTGGTTGATCCCTTTGCAGAAATGTTGAGTTTCGAAACACGCTGTAATGTCAGTTTGAACCTCTCATATGTCCATGTTCAGCTGATCAGCACGGGCGTCTGCAGCTACATGTGCTGAATTTCATTTTCAATATTAGTTTGAATATTGTAATCTTCGAATTTGAGCCTTCTAACTTTGGAATTTGATCCTTGTAATATTTCGGGCTTTTGTGGTATAATCGTTGAAATGACGTCGTATGAGACTCCTATATTGGTAGTACTATTTTGACCTTAATATGCAATTGATGATTAAGATCTGGACCTCAGTGGACTCTTATTTTTATTTACCATTCTCGAATGTGTTTCCCCTATCGATCTCATCACAAATGATTTATATTGCTGACTCAGACAACAATCTTTCAACATTATTGTACACAGTTGGTTTCTTTAGCTATGTGATCTGTAGAGCGCAGAATTATCGCACTCGAGTGTCCATCATTACTCGTCTGTGTAATTTGACCTCATCACCCATGGGTAAACTTATTGTCCTCTGTTGGCCCCTTCGACATGGCCTATAGCTCGTGCAGGCCCCCTTCAACGCCAGCTTAGTGTTGTTAACGCCGATGCGTGCCCTTGTCCATGACGTGTCCCTGGGTCTGGCAAGCCTGGAGCATCGCCTCCTCAATGTTAAATTCGTCCGTCTACGCATGCCCAGTGCTGGCAACACCGACGTGTGCCTTCGTCCACGATGTGTCCCCGGGCTTAGCAAACCCGACACATGCCTCACCAACACCCTCTTCTTCCCGACGGACCACTACCTCGACACCACTGCGTCAATGACTAACTCGGTGCCTCCTTGCGCTCGCTGCTCCACGGTGACTACCTCAACATCGGCGACCTCGACTTGACATCGACCATGGCGTCTCTCGCATGGCTACCTCGACCACGGCTACACCACTCTATGTTCTTGGTGATAACCCACAAGTATAGGGGATCACAACAGTTTTCGAGGGTAAGTATTTAACCCAAATTTATAGATTCGACACAAGGAGAGCCAAAGAATATTTGAAGGTATTAGCAGCTGAGTTGTCAATTCAACCACACCTAGAGATTAATTATCTGCAGCAAAGTGATTAGTAGCACAGTAGTATGATAGTTTTGATGATAGCAGTATTAGTAACAGTAACAGTAAGAGTGCTAGCAGTGATCTTGTAGCAGTAACGATAGCAGTAGCAATAGTAACTTAGCAAGAACAATATATGATAAATTCATATGCGTTGGATCGGTGACTTGTTGTATGATATTCATCATGTGGCAGTTATAACCTAGGGTGATACGGCACTAGCTTCAGTTCATCGATATAATGTAGGCATGTATTTCGTAAATATTCATACGTTCTCTATTAAAAGAACTTGCATGCCATCTTTTGTCCTACCCTCCCGGGGCAGCGGGGTCTATATTGGAAACTAAGGGATATTAATGCCTCCTTTTAATAGAGAACCAGAACAAAGCATTAACACATAGTGAATACATGAACTCCTCAAACTACGGTCATCACCGAGAGTGGGCCCGGTTGTTGTCACTCTAGGGTTGTCGGATCATAACCGTAGTAGGTGACTATAACTTGCAAGATCGGATCTAAAACATGGATATAATGATGAATTCATAAACGGTTCAGATCTAAAATCATGGCACCCGGACCCAAAGTGACAAGCATTAAGCATAGCAAAGTCATAGCAACATCAATCTAAGAACATAGTGGATACGAGGGATCAGGCCCTAACAAAACTAACTCGATTACATGATGAATATCATCCAACTCCTCACCGGCCAGCGATCCTACGACGGAATTACTCACTCCCGGTGGGGAGCATCATGGAATTGGCGATGAAGATGGGTTGGTGATGACGAGGAACAAAGACCCCCCTCTTCGGATCCCCAAACGGACTCCAGATCTGCCCTCCCGAGGAAGAACATTGCTTGGTGGCGGCTCAGTCTCGTGGATTGCAATAATTCTTTGTCCTTGATTTTTTTTCCTGGAAATATGTGATTTTATAGTATCAGGGGGGTCGTCTGCGGGGCCACCAGGTGGGGACAACCCACTTGGGCGCGCTAGGAGAGGGGGGCGCACACTGGTGGGTTGTGCCCACCCAGGTGCCCCTCTCCTGCAAGCCTTGGATCCAGAAATTCTTATTATTGATATAAAAAATCCTTGAAAAGTTTCATTCCATTATGAGAACTTTTATTTCTGCACAAAAACAACACCGTGGTAGTTCTACGGAAAACAACGTCAGTCCGGGGTTAGTTTCATTCAAATCATGCAAATTGGAGTCCAAAATAAGAGGAAAAGCATGAGAAAAAGTCGATACATTGGAGACGTATCAACTCCCCAAAGCTTAAACCTTTGCTTGTCCTCAAGCAATTCAGTTGATAAACTGAAAGTGAGAAAGAAAAACTTTTACGAACTCTTTTGCTCTTGTTTGTATAAATAAGCTTAAACAACACCTAGGTTTTCATCCAACTTTATAACTAACCATGTCAACAATAACATTTAAAGATTATAATGCCTCATATCAATGACATAATCAGCTAGCAAGCAATAATAAAATATCTAAAACAACAACACGTTGTCAAAACAACCATGATATAATATGACAATAGTGGTATCTCGCTAGCCCTTTCTGAGACTGCAAAACATAAATGCAGAGCACCTCCAAAGTTCAAGCAACGACTAACCATTGTAATTCATGGTAGAAAAGATCCAGTCATGATGCACCCAACATTAGCTACACATAATGCATAAATCATGACAGCTGTGCGCTACTCAGTTTTTGGCGCTTGTTTTAGAAGGTGGTGACACAACATAAAAGTAAATAGATAGTCCCTTTGCAGAGGGAAGCATTATTTTGCAGAGGTGCCACAACTCAATTTTTAAAACAGAGATAAATGATATTTTGAGACATGCACCCTTCTTATTCACTTTACGACCATCAGTTATCAATATCTTCCATGTTAAGCACGCTAGTGGCGGTTCCCAAGAGATAAAAGTAAAGGTTTACTCCCCCTCCACCATCAATCACACTCCACGGCTTGTCCGAAACAATGGGTGCCGTCCATACCAACATAAGTCCCGGGGGAGTTTTGTTTAATTATTTGCATTTTTTTGAGTTCGGGACTAGGAATCCCTATTACCGCCCATTTTCTCGTGCGATGGCGAGTGAATAAACACTCGACCTGAGAATAACCCGCTTAGCATGGAAGATACCGACCACCTCTTGTCGTTCCATGAACGATCCAGTCACACAAGAAGGATAATTTTTAGAAGATTTTAGAGGTGGTACATGCAAATTCACTTAGGATGGCAGGGTAATACTGCATATAGGTAGGTATGGTGTACTCATCTGGAATAACTTTGGGTTCAAGGTTTTTGATGTACAAGCAGAATTCCCACTTAGTACAGGCGAAGGCTAGCAATTTAGATTGAGAAGCGACCAGCTAGCGAGCAACAACGATCAAACCATGCATTATGCATAAGTAACATTGGACACTAGCATGAGTAGGATATGGACACCATGAACATAAATATCATAGAGGCTATGTTGGTTTTGATTCAACTACATGCATTAACACGCGCCAAGTCAAGCCACTCGAACATTTAGAGGAGGATACCATATCATCATACTACATCACAATCATTTTAACGCTATGTTGATATCCAAGATAAATCATTATCAACTCCCAGCTACTTATGCATGGCATGAGAAACTATAATCTCTAATTGTCATTCCAAACATGTTTAATCATAATGGGATGAATCATGAATACTAGGTTAAACATATTTACAAAAATAGAACAAGTTGAGTTCATACCAGTTTCTCCCTTCCACAGCCAGTTCATCGGATGTCGTCATTATTGCCTTTCACTTGCACGACCGAACGATATGAAAATAATAATAGTGCAAGAGTGCCATGGACTACTCTGGAATCTGCAAACATTTTATTCAACATGAGAAGACAGGGTAAAATGTGATCTTATTAGTTCCACAATTATTCATATGAGGGCCACTGTGACAGCCTGGATTTTGCCTTCTCTCTTGCCTTCTCTCTCTTTCGGACTTGGTTTTTATCGTGGTTTAGTTTGAATCATTTCAAATGGACTTATCACTTGGGCATATCCTTGATTTTCACCCAAGTGGCCTATCTACTTTATTCCTCTGATCAATCCTCAAAATAATCAAATGAACATTTTTCATAAAAGAAAAATATTCATTTCTCTCTCTGAAAGTCACTTCAGAAACTTGTGCTCCAAAGCAACCTCAATTTTTATTGCTCAAAAAAATCTTAGATAATTCCTAAATATTCTTAGCACCTTGGCACATCTTCCCATGCAAAAATATTGCACCTTTTTTTGGAATATTTTTGCTGTAGAAAATCATTTCTCTTCTGACCCAAAACTCCAGTTTGTACAGCAAGTACAATTTTTCTTGAGCTTTTAGCCTTGATCTTTCTTGAGCTTAAACACCCTCCTAAGAAACTCTAAACCCCAGGAGATCAGCCCTAATGGCCTTCTAGAAGGTGGCCAAACTTGGCGACCAAGTTTCTGGACAAAAACTTGCCAGCTTAGTAGAGTCAAGTCTGGTCGGCCTGGGCATGAACCATCACCTCTCCTAGACTAAAAACTGCACAGTCGAGCGCATAGACAAGGTTTGGCCGCTCCTGGGCGTCGTTTTGACCATGCCAGCTTGGTGACCACACGAGGACACGGCGCCTGGTAGCGTCTCGACGCACTCTGGCTGGCGCCTTGCTCTTTGTTTCACGCGTGCTCGTTCCAATGCTCGCCGTCGACTGCCACACCACGCCACAAGCCCCGACCCATCACCCTTGATCGCTCCCTGGCGCTCGCCGACGTCGGAGCCGCTACAACAAGCACGAGCGAGTCACGGCCAAAACGCCACAGTGCGCGTGTGCGCTTGTCCTCTTCCCCAACCGCCTCCTGTGCTCATCCGCGAGCGTGGGCAAGCTCCTGCGTTGACGCTGAGCCTTTGCCCCATCGCCTTGGAGCTTCTCGTCGCCGTTTGTCGCGTGTCCAGAGAGCTCTGGCGGCGACACGTTTCCCCCTTGCTTCGGCTATATATAGCACTCTCCTCCTCGATTTCTAGCCAAGCACCACTCCACACCACCTCCACAAACACGTAGACGAGCAGAAGCTCAGTCGGGCAGGCCTCTGGCCGTCGCCCCGACCAGAGGACTCTGGCGATCCCCGCAGTCCAGCCGCCGCTCTCTGGTGCCTCTCGAGCTCAAGCAGCTGCTTGGGCAGGGCATTAGAGATCTGCTGGTGCTTCTTGGACACCACTGAGCCCTCGGAGCCGCCTCTAGCCGTCGTCTTCAACCACTCCGGCGAAACCCGTCCACCACCGTAGCTTGCGAGCTCAACTGCGAGCGGCTCCGTCCACCCCAAGCCAAGCTATGGATACGGGCAGGTGCGCCTCGAGACTCGCTTCAATCCTATCCCTCTAGCCTAGCCCCAAACCCCCGCATCGCCAGCGTGAGCTCCGGCGAAGCCCCGCCTCTCCCTGATCTCGCACCCCCTCTCTCTCCTGACAGGCGGGACCCACATGTCGGTCTCACCACTCGTGCCCGAAGCGGTACGAGTGGAGGCGTATTTCTGTTTTACGCTTTCAACGTCACCCCCCCAGGATTTCTGTTTAACTCAAATATTATTCAGAAATTTGACTGAACTTTGACTAGCCACCATTTCTAAACCATAAGTCCAAATGATTTGATTCTTTTTGCATTGTCTTTGTTTCAGAAAGCTCTAGCACCACACCAGAAGGTGGATCTTTCCTTGATGCCTAGAATTTCTGGTGTTTTTCAGAATGTGTTTTGACAAATATTTTTGTGGTTTAAATTCTTTTTCAGAAGGAGAAGCTTGTCTTGAAGCAAACCAAGAGGGGTGTGATCCTCCTCTACATTAAGGCAATCCACACCAGCATTTGGATGGTGTTATTTCAATATCCATGATTTTCTACTTGAATATGAGTTCTATTATTTGAAATTAAAATTTGATAAATAACTTTGGTTAATTGCTAGTTACTTTATTATGCTTGGTATGCTGGTTTCATTTACTCGTTGAATGCATGAACTTGTTTGGTTAAGTAGAGTAAGATTTTGCACTATACATATTGCTATGAAAATTAATGTTAGTTATTTTACTAAATGATTGTTTCATTTAAATAAAGAACTAACAACAATATTGCTTGATAAATAAAAATGAGTTATAACCAGAAAAGTTTTGGTTCTAAGAATTGCAAGATGCATATATTGTTAAGTTTGATCCATGAATATGAGTTGTTTGCTTTGTATGACGAGTAGTTGCATGATTCTTTTTGGGTTATATCATGTGATGATAAAAAGTTTTTATCAAAGCTAAACTTGATTAAGTTCAACTTGAATACAATGTTGATCACATCATGGTGCCACTGAATCGGGTTTTAATTCAGTGCGACCACATTTACCTTATGGGAAGGTCTTGATTCGGCCCTTTGTTGTGGCTCTCACCAGTGCCTCCCGCGAGGGAAGGTTATGGGCGTGCATACCCTGGCCCAGTAGGCAGACATAACCTTGTGTGCTCGTTTTTGTTTTTATGGTACCTTGTCCCCGTTTGGGACCGTTTTGCCACGATGGTGGCCGTTGGTGTCTTTGGTAGACATGGGGCCACCCAAGACCTAGCCCTAACGGGGAGTTGGTCGGAGTGGCCGGGGAGAGTGCATGACAAAGGGAGGGTTTCGTCGGAATGCTTTGGTCCACCCGAATGGGAATGCGAGGCCAGGTGTTCCGTAGTGTGGGTAAAGTGCGCTACCTCTGCAGAGTGTAACTAATCTATCGATAGCCGCGTCCTCGGTTATGGGCATAACTCGGGAGTAAGTCACACCATGGATTAACCTTTCTAATAAAGCTTGCAAACTAAGTGAGTGCTGTGATGCATCGGTTCGTGGCGAAACATGAACACTTGAGGTGTTCATGAGTGATTGGTTTCAGGTGTGACCCAGATATGGTCACCATTTGGTTACGAGGTAACCGTCTGGTAAGCGAGTCCGTTGGACTCATTGCATGAAATGTTTGTTTTCCTTCGGTAGTAGTTTTGCATTGTATTAATCTGATTAAATATCATGATATTTTTTGTCATCGTGCTTATGTTTGTTGTGATCTTGCAAGTACATTCAATGTACCGACCTGGCATGTTATGCCAGTTTTCAGGCAAGTCAGTTCGCATCGGAGCACATCTCATGTCTAGGCCGTGTTCAAGTCGGTGTCCCTGTGCTATGGAGTTCCACTTCATCGTTCTTCCGCTGCCGCGTAGTTCGTATGATTGAGGCCCCGGCATGTTCATTAAATAATGTACATACTATCCAGTAGCACTGTGTGTGCCGCTTGGCCTCGAATCTCGATGTAATATCAGACCTATGTAATCCGTTAGCATCAATAAAGCGGTTGTTGCTGTACCATGTTGTTGTGTATTGCCAGAAGACTTGATCTCTGGGCTGGCAATGCAAGATAAACCGATTGCTCTGAGTCGGGGTGCCACAACCACTCAACATTTTCATCGTGGTCTTCTCCTTGGTAAGACTCGAATAAAAAGAAAAGAAGTTCAGAGAAACACACTGAAATATTTTTTGAGTTTTTGATTTTCTATAACGGGCAAATAAAAGGGAAAAGCAAAACGAGAAAAACTATTTACACGGGAAAGCTTCCAACAAGCAAAATAAGAACAAGGAAATCTTTTTGGATTTTCTTTTTAATACTACTACTAAGCATGCATAGAAAGTAAATTACTACAACTATTTTTTTTGTTTTTCTAAAGTTTTTCAAACACACAAGAAGAAAGCAAGAAAATAAATCTAAGCATGGATGATACAGTGAAAAAGTGTGAACACCGAGAAATGAAGTATATGGACATGAATAAAATGTCGGTGGGAACATGTACTCCCCCAAGCTTAGGCTTTTGGCCTAACTTGGTAGTCGATCAGTAGCCTGGAGGATAGAAGTCTGTGTGGAAGCTCACAGAGGCTCTCGGTGCGGATGCCTCGACACGCCATGCTGCCACCACTGCTGCGTTATGAGCCTGGGCCTCGCTCTCAAGAACAAAATATCTCCCCTTGCTGTGATGATAAAAAAGAGTAGGCACAGGCAAATGTGTGTGCACAACAGAGGTTTGGTTAAAGAACAAATTATAAGTAAAGTCGTGCATTTTTCCTTTGAGGATCTTATGGCTTTTTAAAGCCGCAAAATCTAAATACTGCTTGGGTAGGATAGGGTCAAAGGGTAAAGGCGAAATACCCAGCTCTCGTGCCAAACGTGTGGCATAAATTCCCCCATAGAACCAGCCACCGTTAGCATTATTCTGAAGTCTAGGTGCAAAAATCACTCCAAGGTTATAGTTCCATTCATTAGTGAGAGCGGTGTGAATGAGACTCAAGTCTCGCGCACAAAGTATGCTACAGTCTTGCTTGCCTACTATGCATTTCCCATTAAATAATGCAAAATACTGAATTGCGGGAAAGTGGATGCTCTTTATTCTACCTTGTGTCACTCCCCTATTTTCACCGTAACAAAGGCTAGTCAAGAAAGATTTATACTCAGCCCTCGGTGGTTCATCAAGGGAACCCCAATATGGCAGTTTGCAATGGTAAGAAAACTTCTCCAGTGAGATGGTAAATGGATTATCATAAAGCATAAAAGACACCCTAGAATCACGAGGGAAAAATGTAAATATTTTGACAAAATGACTCAGTGAGAAGTTGGTGTTGTTCACACTTATCTGAAAGGTAGGGACCGAGGCCAGCATTGTGAACATATTGCTCAAATTCCTCCTTAATGCCCACACGACCATATATTCATCGCAAGGCCATAAGCATGTTTTGGTGGTGGCATCACACGTGTAACTTTCACTTGGTTCAACATAAGACCAGTGAATAGAACTGTCACTAGAAGATGCCCATGAGGATCGTCTCCTCGAAGAGCTCCTTCCATATAGGTTCATTGTGTCCACGTACAATTTTCTGAAAATATAATTTTTGAGGTGACAAAAATTTGTCAACAAAACTTCACAAAATTGATAGCAACTACTCCTAGGGATAAATAGAGGCCATAGCAAGCATTCAAATTACATAGAACACTAAGAGTTCAACATGCAAGCTCATCTACAGCAGCACCAAGAGTGGCTAATTATTCAAAGTATAAACCACTAAAACAAAAACTAATTGGACAAATGGTGGAGTCACATACCAAGAAACAATCCCCTGAAATAGTTTTGAAAAAGGAGCTTCGAGCTAAGAGATCAAAATCTACGGGTTTGAGCTCAAGAACACGAGAGAGAGAGAGCAGTGGGGATTTTTTCCTGGAGGTAAGTGATGATTTGGGCTAAAGAGATAAGTGAGGGGGGCCACGTGGGGAACACAACCCACTAGGGCGCACGTGGGGGTCCTGGCGTGCCCAGGTGGGTTGTGCCCACCTGGTGCACCTCCCTCTGGTATTATTTGCACCAAAAATTCATAAATATTCAGAAAAAAATCGTATCAGGTTTTCAGAGCATTCTGAGAACTTTTATTTTTGGGGCATTCTTTTATTGCACGGGAAATTCAGAAAACAGAAAAAACATGGCATTTTTTATTTAACTAGTAAAAACAGGAAACAAAAAGTAAGGGACAGAAGGTAGTGCTTACTAAATTCATCAACTTCATACCACTCAAAAATGATTCATTAATAAGGTTGATCAGGTCTTATTAACAACCACTTTCGATTAGCATGAAACCGAAGAACTTTCGTAAATCACAAAGTTACCTCAATGGGGATATGCATTTCCCCAACAATAAGCATTTCATATTTCTTTTTGACAGTAGGTAGAGGTATTTGAAAACTTCCAATAGTGATTGTCGGAGATTTTTCAATAACATCAATACCATTCACTTGGAATTGTTTCTCTGGAAAGTGCACCGTATGCTCATTACCATTAATATGAAAATTGATCTTGCTTTTATTGCAATCAATAACAGCCCCTACAGTATTCAAGAAGGGTCAAGCAAGGATAATCGACATGTTGTCGTCCTCGGGCATCTCAAGTATAACAAAGTCAGTCAAAATAGTAACATTAGCAACAACAATGGGCACATCCTCACAGATATCGATAGGTATGGCAGTTGATTTGTTAGCCATTTGCAAAGATATTTCAGTAGGTGTGAGTTTATACAAGTCAAGTCTTTTATATAAAGAGAAAGGCATAACACTAACACCAGCTCCTAAATCACACAAAGCAGTTTTCACATAATTCTTTTTGATAGAGCAAGGTATAGTTGGTATACCCGAATCTCCAAGTTTTTTAGGTACTCCATCTTTAAAAGTATAGTTAGCAAGCATAGTGGAGATTTTAGCTTCTGATATTTTCCTCTTATTTGTGATGATGTCTTTCGTATACTTTGCATAAGGAGGCATTTTCAAGATGCAAGTCAAGCGTGTACGCAAAAAGACTGGCCTCAGCATTTCAGCAAAGCGTTCAAATTCTTCATCATCTTTCTTTTTAGTTGACTTAGGTGGAAAAGGCATAGGTTTTTGAACCCACGGTTCTCTTTCTTTACTGTGTTTTGTAGCAACAAAGTCTCTTTTATCATATCTTTTATTCTTAGGTCATGGGTTATCAAGATCAACATGTGGTTCTATCTCAACATCATTATCTGGTTCTTTATCATTATTTGGTTGAGTGTCTTCATGAACCCCATCATTGTCTTTTTCATTATCACTAGGTGGATGTTCATTACCAGATTGAGTTTCAACATCAGATATAGAAGTTTCATTTTCATTATCAGGAGGTTTGTCTATTTCAGGTTCACTAGAAGCATGCAAACTCCTATCATTTTTCTTTTTCTTTTTCTTTTTAGAAGGACTAGGTGCACTACTGTTATTTCTTTGTGAATATTGTTCAATTAGTTTTTGGTGTCCCTCAGGATAAAGTGGTTCCCGAGTCATTTTGCCTCCTCAGGTTGCAACTCTAACAGCAAAGTCATGTATATTATGATTCATTCCATCAAGTAATTCTCTTTGTGATTTAGCAACTTGTTCTAACTGGGTTTGAACCATAGAAGCATGTTTCCTAGCTATACCTGGCCAAACCTCGGACCGGGCCGGGCTTCGGGCCGGGCCTAGCCAAGCCCGACATAAAAAACCCAGGCCCGGGCTCGGCCTGGCCCGGCCATCGGGCCTATGTTTTTGGGCCCGAGCCCGGCCCGGACATGTAAAAGCCCGTCGGGCTCCGGACCGGCCCAGCCCGACCTTCAGAAAAATGCAAAAACAACAGGCCCAGGCCCAGCCCGGCCTGGCCTTCGGGCTCAAAAACTAGGCCCGAGCCCTGCCCGGGGGCAGCATCGGTCGGGCCGGGTCGGGCTTTTTCGGGCCGGCCTTCCCATGGCCAGGACTATTCCCAACACCTCTAACATCATTTGAGATTCTAAATAACAAGTCACTCAAGCGAGCAATCATATCAGAATTATATTTCAATTGTTTCATAACATTTGCATTGAAGTGGTCTTGTTTCCTAATTTAATTATCAAACTCATAAAGGCATTGGCTAGGATGCATATTGTGAGGATTATCACTATCATTGAATTTCATTAAAGATTTTACCTCTACCACCTTGGGTGGTGGTGGTGCTTCAAGCCCATGTATTTCTTCCATAGGTGGTAAATTTTTAACATCCCCGGCCTTAACACCTTTTTCCTTCATAGATTTCTTTGCCTCTTGCATATCGATATAATATACCCCTCTTCTTCGGAGTGGGCTTAGGCCGTGGTTCAGGAATAGTACAATCATCATAATTTTTCAATATGTTATTCAATAATGCTTCAGCTGGAGCAATAGTTTGTTTCCTGAAAACACAACTAGCACAACAATCTAGGAAGTCCCTAGAAGCATCGGTTAGTCCATTATAGAAGATATCAAGTATTTCATTTTTCTTAAGAGGATGATCAGGCAAAGCATTAAGTAACTGGCAAAGCCTCCCCCAAGCTTGTGGGAGACTCTCTTCTTTAGTTTGAACAAAGTTAAATATTTCCTGTAAGGCAGCTTGTTTCTTATGAGCAGGAAACTATTTTTCAAAGAAGTAGTAAATCATATCCTGGGGACTACGCACGCAACCAGGAGCAGGAGCATTGTACCAAGCTTTAGCATCACCTTTTAATGAGAAAGGAAATAATTTGATAATAAAGTAGTATCGAGTTTTCTCATCATGAGTAAAAAGGGTGGCTATATCATTCAACTTAGTAAGATGTGCCACAACAGTTTCAGTTTCATAACCATGGAAAGGATCAGATTCAACCGAAGTAATTAACTCTGGGTCGACAGAGAATTCATAATCCTTATCAACAATAGCAATAGGTGAAGTAGCAAACTTAGGATCACATTTCATTCTAGCATTCAGAGATTTTTCTTTATACTTGTGTAATAATTTCTCTAGATCATCTCTATCCTTACAAGCAAGAATATCTCTAGTTGCCTCTTCACTCATAACATAGCCTTCCGGTACCTTAGGAAATTCATATCTAGGAGGGCTAACTCTAGCAAGTGTTTTAGGAGTTTCCGTTTCAAGCTCATCATCAGATTCAACAACATCATGTTGTATTAATCTAGCAATTTGTTCATCAAGAAATTCACCAAGTGGCACATCATCATTATCGAGCATGGTACTAGCATCACTATAAGCATCATTCATAGTAGAAGTATCATCATCAATAACATGCGACATATCAGAATTAATAGCATGTGGTGGTGTTCCCAGTTTACTCATAATAGAAGGTGAATCTAAAGCAGAACTGGATGGCAGTTCCTTACCTCCCCTCGTCTTTGAGGGAAATATCTTAGTCTTAGCATCCTTCAGATTCTTCATAGTGATAAATTTATAATAACCCCAAGTGACTCAACAAATATAGCTATGCTCCCCAACAACGGCGCCAGAAAAAGGTCTTGATAAGCCACAAGTATAGGGGATCGCAACAGTTTTCGAGGGTAAGTATTTAACCCAAATTTATAGATTCAACACAAGGGGAGCCAAAGAATATTTGAAGGTATTAGCAGCTGAGTTGTCAATTCAACCACACCTGGAGACTAATTATCTGCAGTAAAGTGATTAGTAGCACAGTAGTATGATAGTTTTGATGATAGCAATAGTAGTAACGGTAACAGTAACAGTGGTAGCAGTGATATTGTACCAGTAACGATAGAAGTAGCAATAGTAACTTAGCTAGAAAAATATATGATAAATTCGTAGGCATTGGATCGGTGACTTGTTGGATGATATTCATCATGTGACAGTTATAACCTAGGGCGATACGGCACTAGCTCCAGTTCATCGATATAATGTAGGCATGTATTCCGTAAATAGTCATACATGCTTTATTAAAATAACTTGCATGACATCTTTTGTCCTACCCTCCCGTGGCAGTGGGATCCATATTGGAAACTAAGGGATATTAAGGCCTCCTTTTAATAGAGAACTAGAACAAAGCATTAACACATAGTGAATACATGAACTCCTCAAACTACGGTCATCACCGAGAGTGGGCCCGGTTGTTGTCGCTCCGGGGTTGTTGGATCATAACCCTAGTAGGTGACTATAACTTGCAAGATCGGATCTAAAACATGGTTATAATGATGAATTCATAAATGGTTCAGATCTGAAATCATGGCACCCGGGCCCAAAGTGACAAGCATTAGGCATAGCAAAGTCATAGCAACATCAATCTATGTACATAGTGGATACTAGGGATCAGGCCCTAACAAAACTAAATCGATTACATGATGAATCTCATCCAACTCCACACCGACCAGCGATCCTACGAAGGAATTACTCACTCCCGGTAGGGAGCATCATGGAATTGGCGACGGAGATGGGTTGGTGATGACGAGGAACGAAGATCCCCCTCTCCGGAGCCCCAAATGGACTCCAGATCTGCCCTCCCGAGGAAGAACATGGCTTGGCGTCGGCTCCGTCTCGTGGATCGCGATAGTTTTTCTCCCTGATTTTTTTCTAGAAATATGTGATTTTATAGTATCAGGGGTCATTTGCGGGGCCACCAAGTGGGGACAACCCACCTGGGCGCTCCAGGAGAGGGGGCGTGCCCTGGTGGGTTGTGCCCACCCAGGTGCTCCTCTCCTTCAGGTCTTGGCTCCAGAAATTCTTATTATTGATATAAAAAATCCACGCAAAATTTCGTTCCATTCCGAGAAATTTTATTTCTGCACAAAAACAACAGCATGGTAGTTCTGCTAAAGACAGCGTCAGTCTGGGGTTAGTTTCATTCAAATGATGCAAATTAGAGTCCAAAACAAGAGGAAAAGCGCGAGAAAAAGTCGATACATTGGAGACGTATCACCCGGCTACATCGACATCAACACAAAGTGCTACCAACTTGCTTGAGTAACCTCGTCAGATTTATCTCCAACCATAACTTTCACGATGCTTCATCCGTTATGACTGTGGGGGGATGTCCGTCGGCTTACCTTTGGATTATTCTCCAGTCTCACCATCTGCATCGCTTTTGTTGTGTCTGTGGGGGGATATTGAGTATTATGATTATTTTGGAAGCATAGGATAACATAGAATTTATTCTATCTTGTCTTGTACTCCAAGGTGATCATGTAGCTCCTATATATGTGCCCACGAGGCTCAAGAAATACAACATCAATTCCACCAATCCCCCTCTCCCCGTCATCAAGGGTACACGGTGACATGTTCGTGTGCGAAAAACTTTTTGACAGAAACAAAAGTGGTCTCATCATCAGAAATGAATTGGTAGGTACAAATATTTGTACGAATATTTTTAACAATTGACTTAAATTGTATTAAGAGAAATGATGAAGATATAGTGAGAAGTTTAGGTATCAATTGTCCCCAAAAAACAAAGATATGATGTGGGCTGGAGCTGCATGAGAGGACGGTCATCGTTTGTTGCATTCATGATCATCACATCTGGAAGACGGAACACAGGGAGATGTCCTACTCAAAAGCAGCACCGCGCATCGCAAGGCCAGGTGCCGGCGTTGCAAACCATGCCCCATGGCGCTGATGCAACAAGCCTGTCCGACGCTTGCCAACACTGTGGCAAGGCCAGGCGCCGCTAAGAGAAATGATGCTGTGGCTAGGGAGCCGCCTAGGGACGACGTCCAGATGCCTCAAGTCCCTGACCACACGGCTTATGGTGTAGGGCACAACTTCAAGAATGCCTAGCAGTGACAGGTGGGAAAAGGCCAAAAGTGGCGGGCTAGGCTCCCATGGCCGTCCACCACTGATCTCCTGCCATTGCTATAATCGCATCAATGGCGGGCATCCTCCCTCCAGTGGTACTTTGCTTCCTATGGCTGGTGATAGTTCCTACCAACCACAAAAACCATTGTAGCAGTGGCGGTTCTCCCATAGCGCCCGCCACGGGAGAGATAACCTACAATATATTAATTGTTGGCATTACGGGTTGACACACATTACTTGAAAAGGCGTAGTCATATGATTCTCAATATAACTAAACCAGATTGAATCATTTTGAAAACAAATGACCAAATAATTAAGTAACACTTCAAATTTGTTTGATCCGAGAAACAAACATCCATGTCACATCCATCTTAACATACTAATTAACTAATAGTTCGGCTGCTGATATATTCATGACTGAGACCATATTTCTAAACATGGTCGACGACAACCATCATCTGAAAGTCATTGCGGTCTCTCTTCCTTATGGTGATTATCATAAGGGTGTCCAGCCTTAGTTCTCTCATTCCCGTCAAGAACTCCCACCAGCCAGACTCATAGAAGGATATGCGTCCATCCGATTCTGTCTTGTACTGAATGCGGGTGATACGCCTTGTTGGTCCATAGCCACTAGTAGAAAACAGGGCTTTGGTCCAGGCCTGAAAAGGGCATTAATCTTGGTTCTCCTACGAACTAGGACCAATGGACGCATTAGTCCCGGTTTGTGATGCTAGGGGGCCGGCCGGGCCTCGAGGGCCATTGGTCCCGGTTTGTCTGACCGCATTGTTCCCGGTTTCAAACACGAACAGGGACCAATGGGCCTTGCTCCTGGCCCACAACCTTTAGTCCCGGTTGGTATTTGGAACCGGGACCAAATGTGGTCCTTTAGTCCAAGTTTTAGCCATGAACCGGGACTAAATAGAGGCCTATATATACCCCCCTGCCCGCGAGCAAAGCAGTGCACTGCTCTGTTTTTTTGCCCAGGCGTGGGAGAGCTTTGTGGTGCTCTAGCTCACCTCCTATGCACATGAGGTGTTCGATGAAATGCCCGAGCCACACTTAAGCTTTCTTCTCTCGAATTTCCTTGTCCAAACTCCATTTTCCTCAAGATGTGTCTAGTTTTGGCGGCCCGTCCTGTCCCGTCCCTGTTCTCAGCGCCGTCGATTGCTCGCACCAATCTCGTCGCAGGCACCACCATGGTGAGCCTCTTATTCTTATCTTATTTCTAAAAGAAAAAAAAATTCTTACTTGTATGATTTAGATTGATACTTGTATAATTTTCTTACTTTTACTATTGTTTGTTATTATATAGTGCGATGGTTTTGCTATCCGCCCCCGTTGGCCCTCGTCCTGTCTATGATTCAGAGGTGGTATATACTATCTTTTATAACTATTTGTTTCATTTAGTGTTTATGACAATTATGCCGACCAGCGTGACATAGATGTTTTATCTAGGAGGTATGTGAACCGGAAATTCCAACCGACGCTCTTGTCGAGAGGTTAATTTAGTTGAAAAATAAAATGATTACTTGAAGAAAAAATTAAAAAGAATTGAGGAGGAGAAGATGGCATTGGAGTTGCATGTTGCGGATATCGTCGATGATCACAAGATCAAGATGGATAAAATGTGCTTGAAGATTAGAAAGATTAAAAATAGGCCATTCATACCGAGACTTGGTATCATTATGTCGTTGGATCAATTGTTACCTTAGTTGCGATTCTGATCGCATATGTTGTTGCATTGAAATGTTTTACATAGTTTTAATGTATGGTTTAATTAGATGCTCTAGAGATCTATATGTTGTTCAATGAGAACCATGTATGAACTTTATGTATTTATATTTTCTGTAATAACATTTGATCACTATTGTACTTTGGTTTTAATGTGATGATGAACTTCTATTAATTTGGTCACTTCTCTATTATGATGTTCTGTAATGGTTTTGCCACACTTAATTATATATAATGCACATAGATGAACCAACAATGGATGTACGGTGATAGACGCACCTCCGAGTACATTAAGGGCGTGCATTATTTTCTTGAAGTGGCTGAGGCAAACAAGCAGAATGGTTTTATGTGTTGTCCATGCCCTATCTGTGGGAATACGAAGTCTTACTCTGACGCAAAAACCATTCACATCCACTTGCCTGAGAAGGGTTTCATGCCACACTATAATGTTTGGACCAATCACGGAGAAAGAGGGGTTAAGAAGGAAGACAACAAAGAAGAAGAGGATGATGACAACTATGTGCCCCCTGAATACGGTGATGCTGCAATGGGGAAGCTAGAGATCAAGAGGAACCAGACGATGTGCCCGATGATGATCTTCGCTGGGTCATTGTTGATGCAAAGAGACAATGCAAAAGTGAAAAGGAGAAGTTGAAGTTCGATCGCATGTTAGAGGATCACAAAAAGGGTTGTACCACAATTGCGAAGATGGCAACGCAAAGCTCGATACCACACTGGAATGGCTGCAATGGAAGGCAGACAATGGTGTATCTGACAATGAATTTGAGAAGCTACTAAAAATATTGAAGAAGAAGCTTCCAAAGGATAACGAATTACCCGACAGTACGTACGGAGAAAAGAAGGTTCTATGCCCTCTAGGATTGGAGGTGCCGAAGATACATGCATGCCCTAATGATTGCATCCTCTACCGCGGTGCATACGAGGATTTGAATGCATGCCCGGTGTCGGTGTCAAAACCGGCGGATCTCGGGTAGGGGGTCCCGATCTGTGCGTCTTAGGCTGATGGTAACAGGAATCAAGGGACACAATGTTTACCCAGGTTCGGGCCCTCTCAATGGAGGTAAAACCCTACTTCCTGCTTGATTAATATTGAAGATATGTGTAGTACAAGAGTAGATCTACCACGAGATCGTGGAGGCTAAACCCTAAGAGCTAGCCTATGATGGTATGATTGTAATTGTGATCGGCCTTGTAAGGACCATCCTCTCCGGTTTATATAGACACCGGAGAGCTAGGGTTTACATGGAGTCGGTTACAAGGAAGGAAACATAATATCCGGATCGCCAAGCTTGTCTTCCACGCAAAGGAGAGTCCCATCCGGACACGAGCCGATGTCTTGAGTCTTGTGTCTTGACGCTTCTATAGTCCGGACGATGTATATAGTACGGCTGTCCGGATACCCCCTTATCCAGGACTCCCTCAGTAGCCCCTGAACCAGGCTTCAATGACGATGAGTCCGGCGCGCAGTCTTGTCTTCGGCATTGCAAGGCGGGTTCCTCCTCCGAATACTCCAAGATAGTTATCGAACACATAGGCCATGTCCGTATCTGCAAAACGATCTTCACATGACACCGTAGAGAGAATTATACTTCAGCTGACAATTTTTTAGACGACGTGATATGTCCCTTTGGTCAGATCGAACCATTTTTCCACTACCAGCCACATCGTATACTGCGAGTTGGTTTCCTTAGCACGTCTTGTTGAAGTGAAGATCGTGTCCCTTTATTACGGGATTCTCATCAATACGGGCATGGGTAATCCAACCGTACCGCTAATCGCGGCGAGTGGGAGACGAGCGGGTTCTACTAGGCAAGTGGGGAGGCGCGGAAAGCTCTTACCTTCTCTTATAAATAGATAGGGCATCTTCCTCTTTTACCCACGCCTTCTCCTTCCGCTAGCTCATTCCCCTCTGCTCGAGCCCCAACGCCCAAGCGCTCTTCTTCTCCATTGAAGAGGGGTTTTTATAAGATGTCCAGATCCGGAGCGGGAGGCAAATGGATGGCCTTTACCGTCCAGCAGAAGGATATCAAGAGGCTCCGAGAAGCCGGGTATCTGGCCAAGAAGATTGGCCACCGTCTCCCACCGACGGGACAGGTTGTCCCTACTCCAGAGCCCCACGAGGGAGTCGTGTTCATTCCCCATTTTGTCCGTGGGCTCGGGTTTCCCCTCCACCCATTTGTCGAGGAGTCATGTATTACTACGGGATTGACTTTCACGATCTTTCCCCCAACTCTTTTCTCAATATCTCGACGTTCATCGTCGTGTGCGAGGCCCCTTCCTCCGGATTCCGCCTCACTTCGGCCTGTGGCTGAAGATTTTCAATGTGAAGCCCAAGGTGGTGAGTGGCGAACACGCCGAGTGCGGCGGCGCCATGGTGAGCAAGATGATCAAGGTTGTTTGGCCGAAGGGCACTTTTAACGACTCCGTCAAGGAGTGGCAGCAACAGTGGTTTTATATCACCGAACCACGCGGCGAAAAATGGGCAGCCACTCTTGAGTTCAGATCCGTAGCTCCACTGCGGCTTACGTCCTGGCCCAAGAAGGGCCCGAACTGGTGCTCGTATGATAAGCTGTCACTGCTCCAGACGCGTGTTCGGAGTTTGGTCGACAAGGACGTCAAGCTTGTTGACGTGGTGCAGGTGATGCTAGTTCGCCTGGTTCTCCCTTGTCAGCGTCGAGCCTGTACTTTATGGAAATTCGACCCAACCGAGCACCAAACCCTCCGGGAGATCTATGATTCCTCCCACGAGGATATCTGGAAGGTGCTCTTTAGGTCCAGCAAATCATGGACGGACTCTTCCGAGGACCGGGGGTATCAATTATCCTATTCTGCAAGCCCGGTAAGTTATAGCCACGCCCTGTCCCTCCAGGCTTCAGCTGGCATATCATGAGGGGGACGTTTTAATCATGCTTCATTGTGGTTTTAGGGATGGATAAAAAAGGTGGAGCGAATACAATGTCCGGCCCCGCTGTCGGAGGAACCGGCAGGACCTCTTCTGACGAAGATGCTGGTCCCTGCGCCTTATAATGCGCCAAAGAAGGAGGCCTCCAAGAAGGTCAAGAATACCCGGAGTGGCCTCCGTTGCCGTGGGGCTTCGGATGCCAAATCTGAAGGCTCCAGCGACGCTCCTTCTTCCGAAGACGAAGAGGAGGAGGCAGAGGAGGACGAGCCTTGCTCTGCAGGCGGGAAGAAGCATGCGGCTTCCCCGTCCCTGGAGCCCGAATCGCCCAAGAGAGGGCGAGGTTCCCCTCCAGAGGCATCCACCCCGGCCACCGATAACATCCCGGAGTGGGATCCCGAGGCCCAGCCCTTGGGAAAATCGTTAGTAACCGAAATTCGAATACGCCTAGGTATCCAGGGTCGTCTGGGCATAATAGTTTTAACTGTCACCACATTTCATACAGCCCGGCGGGGTCTCCTACCGGACAGTCCTCATCGGAGGATTCATTGAGCTCGAATGCTGTGGCGAGCGAGATGCCTCCGGGGACTCCTTTTCCGAAGTCTGGGCGCAACACCGAGGTGTCGTCTCAAAGAGACTCAGAGTCGGATAAGGTTCTGGAGGCCTCTAAGGCTCCAGGATCGGGCGAGCGGCCACCTTCCATGAAGGGAGGTTTGACCACTCCGCCAGCAACCTCTGTCTATGCAAAGCTGCCGGGTGGCCTATTGACAGCGTTAAAGAACGCGTCCGTCGTCGATGAACATCAGACCCTTATGGGTACGGTGGTTGGAAAGATTCAGGCTGCCGAAAGCGGGCTGAATGAGTCATGTCTTGGCCTTATAAAGGGCTTTGAGGTATGGTTTCTAAGGAACCTTTGAATAATTAGTATGAGATGAGGAGTAGCCCCTGAGACACTGTCCGGCAAAAGAGAGACGGGCAGGGGATCAAACCCTTTATTGTAATGGGAACCTTTGTTTAATGATGCATACCCATTTTCTTTGAAAACAGGTGGCTACGGAGAGGACTACCGCTCATGATGCGGAAGTGTCCAAACTAAAGCAGAGCCTGGAATGGGCCGAAGACGAACTTGGCCGTGTGAAGAAGCAATTAGAAGAGAAACAAGGTATGTTAAACATTGTTTTGCATTGGGCACAAGTGAATAAGTGTGCTTATTGAAAAGTATTTGTGTTATGCGCCCTAAGCGCGAGTGCTGAATATGAGGCACTGAAGAAGGCAGCGGCTGAGGCCAAAGAGAGGGCTACCGCCGAATAGGCGCTGCGTGAAAAACACGAGGCCAGGGTTGTCACGGCTGAGCGGGAGCTCCAGGATGCTGTGACGAAAAGCGAGAGCTTGGAGCAGATTCTAGTAGGGAAAGAATCCGAACTCGCCCAAGCTCTCCAAGCCGCGGAAGATGCTCAGGAAGAAGCCCGAGGTGCTGTACGGGACATTCGGGAGGCCCGGAAAGTTGCAGCTGGTAAGGCCTGTTGTATCTATGGCCATTATTGTGTTATAGCACGGAGAACTCTAAGTGACAAGCTGAATTCTTGTTTTTACAGGGGCGTTTGCGGATCTGCCTCGCAGCATATCAGAGGAGAGGGAGTCTGCGGGGAGGGACTTCTGGTCGCAGTATCTGGCGCCGAACTATCCGGTGCCTTTGACCTATCAGCTGAAGCAGCTGGTCAAACTGCACCAGGCGGCCGAACTAGCCATGAAGGACTTGATTATCCGGCTGTGGCCTGCAGAGCCAATTCCAAGCAGTTACTTCGGACTCGTGAAATGGATTGTGGGCGCCTGTCCTCGACTTGATACTATCAAGCGATCAGTCTGTATAGAAGGTGCACGAATGGCGCTTGCCCATGCAAAAGTGCATTGGGGTAAGCTTGATGCGGAGAAGCTGATAACTGAGGGGCCACCAGAGGGTAAGGGGCATCACAAGCCCGAACTGTATTATGAAGGTGTAATGAAGGGTGCCCGCCTGGCAGTGGATAAGTGCACCAAAGACATTATATTTCTCTGAGGGCATTTTTGCCAATGTTTGTAATATGGGATAATGACACTTTTATTATATGTTGCCTGTTTTGTTTGAACATATGTTCTTCCTTAGCGGCTGTTTATTGTATGTAAATTCTGAGAGTTGGCCAGTCGTCGGCTTCAGCCCCCACGTGAGAAGTACGAGGGTGTTCGGGGTATTTCTGAACACTCTTTATCCCATGGTTGGGTCCTTATAAGGAGGTGTTTCTCACCACGAACCAGGCACTCAGACTATAGGGCTTTACTACACTCGCTTAGCCATAGGAATTCGAGTATGGTCGGCGCATCCCCTAGTGTCCGGAAGGCCGGACTAGGGGCTCTATTGGCGCCTAATCGGTAGACCGATCCGTCGCAATCTGCATTTTATAGTGGCGTTATGCGGAATAAATCTTTAAGGATTTTGCAACCTCTCGAATAGCTGACCAGCTCTCGCCGCATCATGAAAGTCGGGTTTCGGCTTTCTCTACTGAGGTGCTCGTCTGGCAGAACCGGGACACAATCGCAGTAGTTCTCCCAGCGCTATCTTAACCAACAGAACAGAATGTAAGGTACCAAAACATGGGAGCCGGGCAAACCCAACCAATGACCCAAGACATGATTCGGAGCTGATGCATATAGTGCTATAAGTTCGGGGTGCCGAGCGACCGAGAAGGTGGTCGGACTTTATTGCCGTACTGTGGAGCCCCTGGCATAACCGGGCGTAACACAAAGCATGGCTGCCGTTTTTATGGCAAAGAGGCGTCGATGATAAACGACGGCTGGTGCATGTTTATTTAAGTCTACGCATTGCAGTAATATGATATGTCTATGCATATGAATGCGATTTATGATTATGAAAAAGAGATGGTTTTTTGGCGGAACCTGTGATGGCCTGACTGGGAGGGGGCTGTGAATGGATTGAAAGTGAATCCGAACTGCCTTCTACCTGCATGGTCCTGTCCTTGTGTGTCCGGTCCGACTCCATGCCGCCAAAGCTGTTCTGCATAAAGGTTAGTTTTTGAAGGTAAATGCGCGGAGGCCGCCGAACGCCCTCCTGTGGTTGGTCTAAAGGTTCCTTATCGGACTCTGGTGACCTCATCCGCTATACCAGGAAGCAGCGTGGACTCCTTAGCTGGTGTCTGGATAGTTGGCTATCATATGAAAATATTGACAGGCATGCACAACTTGCTGCTCTGGCAGCTGTATGATTTCCGCTTCTAAGGGCGGGGTTTGGCTCTGCACGCAGGCGTGAGTATATCACCGGTGCTGGCCTGATGATTTACCATGTAGAATCTAGCCGACGTGGTTCATCCTGTTAGCATACGGTGTGATACCGTATGGGGGAATGCGCCGATGGCGCAACCTTATTTGGTTATCTGAAAACAACCGTTTAGAGCGGCGGGCCAATGAACCTGGCCTTTGTGCCTGACACCTTGTAGAAGGTGCTATTTGTATGTTCATACCCACGGGGGCTTTATGTGTTAAGGAGCCCCTGGACTGTTAGGTCTGGGGGTACACAATTGAATCGATGTGGTTTGTATGGTAGGGGGCGATCGGTCGTACTGTTGTGCTCTGGGGGGGGGGGCTTTTGACTAGACGCCTCCCCTCATTGTTTCCGGCACACGCCCGGTCGCTTTGCTTTGGAAATCTGACATTCTCTATTAGTATGTTTTGTTGTTCTTTTGGGAGTACCGTGAATTTCGCATGGCTGATCGAGTTTGTGGCTCGGGCCGAATAGGCTTGAGCTGTTCTTTGTCCGTTGATCGGACTGGGATTTGTTGAACTTGATACTAGCTTCCCTGATTTGCCGTTTATGACCGTTGCGCCGGGGCTTGAGGCTGCTTCTTCGTGTATCTTTCTTACCTTCTTGGACCGTGGTGGTGTGCGGACATTGGGTTGTATGCCTTTGGTTATCCTGCTTAGGTTGAGGTAGCCAGGTGTGCCGCGTGTGCCCTTTGTCAGGGCGGTCGAATCCGTACTTTGCGGTGGCCAGGATCTTGGTCCACCTATCCATTAGCAAATCCTGGTCGGCTTTAAGCTGCTCTTGCTTCCTTTGCAGACTCTTTGGCGTGGCTATGAGTCGTCGCTTAAAGCGAACTTGTTCCACTGGGTCTTCAGGCATGCCGAATTCGTCATTGTCGAGGCTTACCTCGTCTTCGGAGGGGGGGTGTATAGTTGTCCCTCTCCAAGTATCCCACTGTGGCCTGTCTGGCCTGCTTGAAGTTAGGCTAATCAGGACTGTATTCCTCTTCGGCACTATCCGGATCGTCTCCGGGGCCGGTATTGATGTGGCGGGGTTTGGAGTGGCGCCGAAGACGCCCATGTTTTGCTTTTCCTCCCGAGGGGTTGTCCTCCACTGTCTTGTCACCATTGGTTTCTTTTGGAGTGTCCACCATGTATATATCGTTTGAAGAGGTGGCTGTCCACCGCCCCGTGAGTGGTGGCTCCAGTACGTCTCCGGCATCGTCGTCCATACCGTCGATGTCTTCGAAGTCGAAGTCAAGCACGTCGGTTAAATCATCGATCTTGGCGACAACGTGGGTGGTGGGTGGGCAGCGAATTCCTTCGTCGCCTGCTTCCCACTCAAGCCGGACATAGTTCGGCTCAGAGCCTCCTGACAGAGAGAGAGACTTTAATGACTTCAGCATGTCTCCAAAAGGTGAGTGCTGAAAGACGTCCACTGCGGTAAACTCCATTATCGGAGCCCAACCTGGCTCGGCTAGCTCGAGAGTGTGCGGACCAGGACCAACAGCCGGATATGAGTCTGGGGGCCCAGGGTTGTAGGCCTCCACAGAGGTGAGACCTGTGTTCGGCTCCACCACCGATGAGTGTGCTGCCTGCGGGGCGGGGTCTAGCCCTCCGTCCATAGGCAACGCAACCTGCCTTGGATTTAGATCCGGGGCTGCTGCGGGGATGATGTCCCGAGCATTGTCCGACATCAGGTCTAGGCCGTTCCCATCGTGACTGTCCGGCGTTCCTGGAGCAGGCTCGAATCCATCGAAGATCGAGTCTCCGCGAATATCTACCGTGCAGTTCAAGTTTCCAAACCTGATCTGGTGGCCAGGGGCGTAGCTGTCAATCTGCTCCAGGTGGCCAAGCGAATTGGCCCGCAGTGCGAAGCCGCCGAACACAAAGATCTGTCCGGGGAGGAATGTCTCACCCTGGACCGTGTTGTTTACGATTGAAGATGCCATCAAGCCTCGAAACGATGACACAGAGGAATGAAAGCACCAATGTCGGTGTCAAAACCGGCGGATCTCAGGTAGGGGGTCCCGATCTGTGCGTCTTAGGCTGATGGTAATAAGAAGCAAGGGACACAATGTTTACCCAGGTTCGGGCTCTCTCGATGGAGGTAAAACCCTACTTCCCGCTTGACTAATATTTAAGATATGTGTAGTACAAGAGTATCTACCATGAGATCATAGAGGCTAAACCCTAAGAGCTAGCCTATGATGGTATGATTGTAATTGTGATCGGCCTTCTAAGGACCATCCTCTCCAGTTTATATAGACACCGGAGAGCTAGGGTTTACATGGAGTCGGTTACAAGGAAGGAAACATAATATCCGGATCGCCAAGCTTGTCTTCCACGCAAAGGAGAGTCCCATCCGAACACGAGCCGAAGTCTTGAGTCTTGTGTCTTGATGCTTCTATAGTCCGTACGATGTATATAGTCCGGCTGTCTGGATACCCCCTTATCTAGGACTCCCTCATCCGGTATGCGGTGCATTGTGGTATAAGATCAGACAAGATGACCCTGGTGATGTTGACGGCGAGCACCCCAGGAAGAGGGTTCCTGCCAAGGTGATGTGGTATGCTCCTATAATACCACGGTTGAAACGTCTGTTCAAAAACAAAGAGCATGCCAAGTTGTTGTGATGGCACAAAGAGGACCATAAGAAAGACGGGAAGTTGAGAGCACCCCCTGATGGGTCGCAGTGGAGAAAAATCGAGAGAAATTGGGGGGACTTTGCAGGAGACTCAAGGACCATATGGTTTTGTTTAAGCGTGGATGGCATTAATCCTTTTGGGGAGCTGAGCAACAATCATAGCACCTGCCCCGTGACTCTATGTATCCATAACCTTCCTCCTTGGTTGTGCATGAAGCGGAAGTCCATTATGATGCCAGTTCTCATCCAAGGCCCTAAGAAACCCGGCAATGACATTGATGTGTACCTAAGGACATTAGTTGAAGAACTTTTACAGCTGTGGAATGGAAAAGGTGTACGTGTGTGGGATGAGCAAGACCAGCAGGAATTTGACCTATATGCATTGCTGTTTGTAACCATCAATGATTTGCCTGCTCTTAGTAGCCTTTCAGGGTAGACAAACAAGGGATACCACGCATGCACGCACTGTTTAGATGACATCGAAAGTATATATTTGGACAAATGCAGGAAGAATGTGTACCTGGGGCATCGTCAATTTCTTCCGACCAACCATCAATGTTGAAAGAAAGGCAAGTATTTCAAAGGCGAGGTAGATCACCGGAAGAAGCCCACTGTCCGTGTTGGTTATCACATACTTCCTATGGTCAATGATTTACAAGTAATATATGGAAAGGTTCCCGGCGGACTATCTATTCCGAATGACGCTGAGGGACGCACACCCAAATGGAAGAAGAAATCTATATTTTGGGACCTACTTGATACGTCCATTTTGCATCATGCTTTTATATCAATATTTATTGCATTATGGGCTATGATTACACATTATGTCACAATACTTATGCCTTTTCTCTCTTATTTTATAAGGTTTACACGAAGAGGGGGAATACCGGCAGTTGGAATTCTGGACTGGAAAACGAGCAAATAGTAGAGACCTATTCTGCACAACTCCAGAAGTCCTGAAGCTTCACGGAGATCAGTTTTGGAATATATTGAAAATATTAGGTGAAGAAGCACTAGAGGGGGGCGACCAGTCATCCACGAGGGTGGAGGGCGCGCCCCCTTCCTCGTGGGCCCCCTGGAAGGTCCCTGACGTCCATCTTCTGCTATGTGGTGTCTTTTTCCCTAGAAAAAATCACAGAAAAGCTTTCGGGATGAAGCGCCGCCGTCTCGAGGCAGAACCTGCACATGACCAATCTAGGGCTCTAGCGGAGCCGTTTTGCCGGGGAAACATCCCTCCGGGAGGGGGAAATCACCGCCATTGTCATCACCATCAATCCTCTCATCGAGAGGGGGCCAATCTCCATCAACATCTTCACCAGCATCATCTCCTCTTGAACCCTAGTTCATATCTTGTATCCGATCTTTGTCTCAAAACCTCATATTGGTACCTGTGGGTTGCTAGTAGTGTTGATTACTCCTCGTAGTTGATGCTAGTTAGTTTATTTGGTGGAAGGTCATATGTTCAGATCCTTAATGTTGATTAATACTCCTCTGATTATGAACATGAATATGATTTGTGAGTAGTTACGTTAGTTCCCGAGGACATGGGAGAAGTCTTGTTACAACTAATCATGTGAATTTGGTATTCATTCATTATTTTGATGAGATGTATGTTGTCTCTCCTCTAGTGGTGTTATGTGAACGTCGACTACATGACACTTCACTATTGTTTAGGCCTAGGGGAAGGCATTGGGAAGTAATAAGTAGATGATGGGTTGCTAGAGTGACAGAAGCTTAAACCCTAGTTTATGCGTAGCTTCGTAAGGGACCGATTTGGATCCATATGTTTCATGCTATGGTTAGGTTTACCTTAATTCTTCTATCGTAGATGCGGATGCTTGCAAGAGGGTTAATCATAAGTGGGAGGTTTGTCCAAGTAAGGATAGCACCCAAGCACCGGTCCACCCACATATCAAATTATCAAAGTAATGAACGCAAATCATACGAGCATGATGAAAATTAGCTTGACAATAATTCCCATGTGTCCTCGGAAGCACTTTGCTTTATATAAGAGTTCGTCCAGGCTTGTCCTTTGCTACAAAAAGGATTGGGCCAACTTGCTGCACCTTGTTTACTTTTGTTACTTGTTACCCATTACGAATTACCTTATCACAAAACTATCTGTTACCGATAATTTCAGTTCTTGCAGAGAATAACTTAATGAAAACCCTTGTCATTTCCTTCTGCTCCTTGTTGGGTTCGACACTCTTACTTATTGAAAGGACTACGATAGATCCCCTATACTTGTGGGTTATCAAGACTCTTTTCTAGCGTGTTTCCGGGGAGTGAAGCGCCTTTGGTAAGTGGAATTTGGTAAGGAAACATTTATATAGTTTGCTGAAATTTTCTGTCACTTGTTACTATGGAAAATAATCCTTTGAGGGGCTTGTTCGGGGTATCTTCACCCTGACCAGAAGAGCAAAGAGTTGCTCCTCAACCTACTGAACCTACTGAAAATATTTACTTTGAAATTCCTTTGGGTATGACAGAGAAACTGCTAGCTAATCCCTATACAGGAGATGGAACATTACATCCCGATATGCACCTAAAATATGTGGATGAAGTTTGTGGATTATTTAAGCTTGCCGGTATGCCCGAGGATGTTCTCAAGAAGAAGGTCTTCCCTTTATCTTTGAAGGGAAAGGCTTTGACATAGTATAGGCTATGTGATGATATTGGATCATGGAAATACAACCGATTGAAATTGGAATTTCATCAGAAGTTTTATCCTATGCATCTGGTTCATCGTGTGATAGGAATTATATATATATATAATTTTTGGCCTCGTGAAGGAGAAAGTATCGCTCAAGCTTGGGGGAGGCTTAAATCAATGTTATATTCTTGCCCCAATCATGAGCTCTCAAGAGAAATTATTATTCAAAATTTTTATGCTCGACTTTCTCATAATGATCGCTCCATGCTCGATAATTCTTGTACTGGTTCTTTTATGATGAATACATTGAATTCAAATGGGATTTATTGGAAATAATTAAACGCAACTCTGAAGATTGGGAACTCGATGAAGGTAAGGAGTCAGGTATAACACCTAAGTTTGATTATGTTAAAACTTTTATGAATACCGATGCTTTTCAAGAATTTAGCACTAAATGTGGACTTGACTCTAAGATAGTAGCTTCTTTCTGTCAATCATTTGCTACTCACGTTGATCTCCCTAAGGAGAAGTGGTTTAAATATTATCCTCCCATTCAAGTGAAAGTAGTAGAACCTATTAAAGTTGAAGAAGAAACTATTACTTATAATGTTGATCCTATTGTTCCTACTATTTATTGAGAAACCACCTTTCCCTGTTAGAATAAAGGATCGTGCTAAAGCTTCAACTGTGGTTTGTAAGAGTTATACTAGAAGACCTACACCCCCTGAGCAAATTAAAGTTGAACCTAGTATTTCTATGGTTAAAGATCTCTTGGTCGATAATATTGATGAGCATGTTATTTATTTCTGTGATGAAGCTGCTAGGATTGCTAAACCTGATACTAAAGGTAAACATAGACCTGTTGTTGGCATGCCTGTTGTTTCTGTTAAAATAGGAGATCATTGTTATCATGGCTTATGTGATATGGGTGCTAGTGTGAGTGCAATTCCTCATTCTTTATACAAAGAAATTATGCATGATATTGCACCTGCTGAGATAGAAGATATTAATGTTACTATTAAGCTTGCCAATAGAGATACTATTTCACCACTTGGGATTGTTAGAGATGTTGATGTCTTGTGTGGAAAAATTAAATATCCTACTAATTTTCCTGTTCTTGGTTCCCCACAAGATGACTTTTGTCCCATTATATTTGGTAGACCCTTCTTGAATACTGTTAATTGTAAGATAGTCTGTGAGAAAGATATGGTTACTGTTGGGCTAGGGGATATGTCTCATGATTTTAATTTCTCTAAATTTCGTAGACAACCCCATGATAAAGAATTGCCTAGTAAGTATGAAATTATTGGTCTTGCTTCTATTGCCGTGCCTCCTAATGATCCTTTAGAACAATATTTGCTAGACCCTGAAAATGATATGTTTATGAATGAAAGAAGGGAAATAGATGAAGTATTTTTTAAGCAAGGACCTATTTTGAAACACAATTTGCCTGTTGAAATCCTTGGGGATCCTCCTCCACCCAAGGGTGATCCCGTGTTTGAGCTTAAACAATTACCTGATACTCTTAAATATGCTTATCGCGATGAAAAGAAGATATATCCTGTTATTGTTAGTGCTAACCTTTCAGAGCACGAAGAAGAGAAATTATTGAAACTTTGTCGAAGCACCATGCTGCTATTGGATATACTCTTGATGATATTAAGGGCATCAATCCCACTCTATGCCAGCACAAAATAAAGTTGGATAAAGATGCTAAACCAATTGTTGATCATCAACGACGGTTAAATCCTAAGATGAAAGAAGTGGTAAGAAATGAAATATTAAAGCTTATGGAGGCAGGTATAATTCATCCTATTGCTAATAGTCAGTGGGTAAGTCCTGTTCATTGTGTCCCTAAGAAGGGAGGCATTACTGTTGTTCCTAATGATAAGAATGAATTGATCCCACAAATAATTATTACAGGTTATAGAATGGTAATTTATTTGCGCAAATTAAATAAAGCTACTAGAAAAGATCATTACCCTCTACCTTTTATTGATCAAATGCTAGAAATACTATCCAAACATACACATTTTTGCTTCCTAGATGGTTATTATGGCTTCTCTCAAATACCTGTGTCAAAGGAGGACCAAGAAAAGACCACTTTTACTTGCCCATTTGGTACTTTTTCTTATAGACGTATGCCTTTTGGTTTATGCAATGCACCTGCTACCTTTCAAAGATGTATGACTGCTATATTCTCTAATTTTTGTGACAAGATTGTTGAGGTTTTCATGGATGATTTCTCCATTTACGGAACTTCTTTTAATGATTGCTTAAGCAACCTTGAACGAGTTTTGCAGAGGTGTGAAGAAACTAATCTTTTCATGAATTGGGAGAAGTGCCACTTTATGGTTAATGAAGGTATTGTCTTGGGGCATAAAATTTCTGAAAGAGGTATTAAAGTTGATAAAGCTAAAGTAGATGCTATTGAAATGATGTCGTGTCCTAAAGATATCAAAGGTATAAGAAGTTTCCTTGGTCATGATGGTTTCTATAGGAGGATTATTAAAGACTTCTCTAAAATTTCTAGGCCTCTCACTAATATCTTACAAAAATATGTTCCATTTGTTTTTTATGATGACTGTGTAGAAGCATTCAAAATACTTAAGAAAGCCTTGATTTCTGCACCTATTGTTCAGCCACCTGATTGAAATTTATCCTTTGAAATTATGCATGATGCTAGTGATTATGTTGTTGGTGTTGTTCTAGGACAAAGAGTTGATAAGAAATTAAATGTTATCCAATATGCTAGTAAAACTCAGACAGTGCCCAGAGAAATCATGCTACTACTGAAAAAGAATTTTTAGCAATTGTATTTGCTTGTGATAAGTTCAGACCTTATATTGTTGATTCGAAAGTAACTGTTCACACTGATCATGCTACTATTAAATATCTTATGGAAAATAAAGATGCTAAACCTAGACTTATAAGATGGGTTCTCTTGCTACAAGAATTTGATTTGCATATTATTGATAGAAAGGGAGCTGAGAACCCTATTGCAGACAACTTATCTAGGTTAGAAAATGTTCTTGATGACCCACTGCCTATTGATGATAGCTTTCCTGATGAACAATTAGCTGTCATAAATGCTTCTCGTACTGCTCCATGCTATGCCGATTATGCTAATTACATTGTTGCTAAATTTATACCACCTAGTTTCACATACCAGCAAAAGAAAAAGTTTTTCTATGATTTAAAATATTACTTTTGGGATGACCCACACCTTCATAAAGAAGGAGTAGATGGTGTTATTAGACATTGTGTACCTGAGTATGAATAGGAACAGATCCTAGCAAGTGCCACTCCGAGGCTTATGGAGGACACCACGCTGGAGATAGGACTGCACATAAGGTATTGCAATCCGGTTTTTATTCGCCTACTCTCTTCATAGATGCTCGTAAGTTTGTCTTGTCTTGTGATGAATGCCAGAGAATTGGTAATATTAGTAGAGGTCAGTAAATGCCTATAAACTATTCACTTGTTATTGAAGCATTTGATGTTTGGGGCTTTGATTATATGGGACCTTTTCCTTCCTCCAATGAGTATACACATATTTAAGTTGTTGTTGATTACGTTACTAAATGGGTAGAAGCTATTCCAACTAGTAGTGCTAATCATAACACTTCTATTAGGATGCTTAAAGAAGTTATATTTCCGAGGTTTGGATTCCCTAAATATTTAATGACTGATTGTGGTTCACATTTCATTCATGGTGATTTTCGTAAAATGCTTGCTAAGTATGATGTTAATCATAGAATTGCATCTCCATATCATCCTCAGTCTAGTGGTCAATTTGAATTTGGTAATAGAGAGATTAAATTGATTTTGCAAAAGACTGTTAACAGATCTAGAAAGAATTGGTCCAAGAAACTTAATGATGCATTATGGGCCTATAGAATTGCTTATAAAAATCCTATGGGTATGTCTCCGTATAAAATGGTTTATGGTAAAGTTTGTCACTTACCTCTTGAACTAGAATATAAGGCATTTTGGGCTATTAAAGAGCTCAATTATGATTTCAAACTCACCGGTGAGAAGAGGTTATTTGACATTAGCTCACTTGATGAATGGAGAACCCAAGCCTATGAGAATGCCAAACTGTTTAAAGGAAAAGTTAAAAGATGGCATGACAAAAGGATGCAAAAGCGTGAGTTTAACGTAGGTGATTATGTTTTGCTATACAACTCTCGTTTAAGATTTTTTGCAAGGAAACTTCTCTCTAAATGGGAAGGTCCTTACGTTATCGAGGAAGTCTATTGTTCCGGTGCCATCAAAATCAACAACGCCAAAGGAACAAATTCGAAGGTGGTAAACGGTCAAAGAATCAAACATTATATCTCAGGTGATCCCATAAATGTTGAAACCAATGTTATGAACACCGTAACCCCGGAGGAGTATATAAGGGACACTTTCCAGAATGTTTCAAACTCCGAAAAGGAATAGGTATGAGGTACGGTAAGTAAACCGACTCCAAAAATGTTCTAATAGCAATTTTTCTCTGTTTTCGAATATTTAAAAAATTAGGAAAATTAAAAGTAGTCCGAAAGAGACAGGAGGCATCCACGAGGGGGAGGGCGTACCCTACCCCCTGGGCATGCCTCCTGCCTTGTGGCCACCTCGTGTGCCCTCCGGACTCTGTTTTATTGCACAATACTTCTTTTGGTCGGTAAAAATTCATTATATAATCTCCAGAAGGTTTTGAACATCGTACCATGGTAAAATCCTCTATTTTTGTTTTGAACTATTTCTGCAGCAGATTTAGAGCAACATGTCGTCCCATGATTCGAAGGGAGAAAGCTATGTGGTTGATTACCTTGCGGACCCCAAAGTCTACGGGGACCTGGATCATTGTGGTTGGACCACGGAGGAAGAAGAAGACTATGATCCTAAGGGAAAGGAGGAGACAAGCTCAGATGAAGATGAAGTTCCACTACCTCAACCTGGGGACATGCACGTGGAGTTGAAAAATTCAAGTATACCTAATAAAGCAAAGAAACCTAAGATCGAGTTTATCCCTTTCCATCTCTTGCAGGAAAACAAACATGAATTATGTAAAAAGATATTAAGTCTTGAGCAGGAGATTGATGACTTAAGGGAGCAATATTCTCAAGCACAAACTAAGCAAGAAGCCTACATCATCAACAACTCCATCATCACTACCTCCGAAGAAAGAGACATAAATACATGGGTATGGGCAATTCCCTTGGCAACTGCCAAGCTTGGGGGAGGTGCCCCGGTATCGTATCACCATCACACTTCTATCTTTATCATTTTTCTTAGTTCGATCCCTTTGGTTATATCTTGATCTAGTAGAATGAAGTTTTAGTATGATCTAGCTTTGAGTTTGGTTTTGATCTCTATCTATGTAATCGAGTCCATGAGATATATATAATAAAGAGTAGTTTTGAGTTGAGGGCTTTGCTATCTTGCTATGATCTTGAGGGAATTAAATAAAGAATAAAAATAAATAAAAATCATATTGATCATATGGAGAGTAATGACTTCACATATAAAGAGTACGATGAATAAAAGTTGTTGAGAGTTGACAAACATAGTTTTGGTCATCGTTGCAATTAATAGGACGTAATAAAGAAAGAGAGGTTTTAACATATAAATATACTATCTTGGACATCTTTTATGATTGTAAGCACTCATTAAAATATGACATGCTAAAAGGTTGATGTTGGACAAGGAAGACAATGTAATGGGTTATGTTTTCTTATATCCGAATAAGTTATATTGTCATGGATCATCCAACATGTTGAGCTTGCCTTTCCCCCTCATGCTAGCCAAATTCTTTGCACCAAGTAGAGATACTACTTGTGCTTCCAAACTTCCCTAAACCCAGTTTTGCCATGAGAGTCCACCATACCTACCTATGGATTGAGTAAGATCCTTCAAGTAAGTTGTCATTGGTGCAAGCAATAAAATTGCTCTCTAAATATTCATGATCTAAACATGTTGATCTTCACCTTTCCTTTTTACATTTTATGCTTGGGCAAGCACTATGTGTTGGAAAGATACTAATATATATATATCCACTTGGATGTAGGTTTTCATAAAGTATTATTGTTGACATTACCATTGAGGTAAAAGGTTGGGAGGCGAAACTATAAGCCCCTATCTTTCTCTGTGTCCGATTGAAACTTTGTACCCATAAGTATCACATGAGTGTCAGCAATTGTGAAAGACTAAATGATAGTTCAGTATGTGGACTTGCTGAAAAGCTCTTATATTGACTCTTTCCGATGTTATGATAAATTGCAATTGCTTCAATGACTGACATCATAGTTTGTTAGTTTTCAATAAAGTTTCTGATTCGTAGTTTACCTTGTGAATAGATTGTTACTTTAGCATAACAAATCATATGACAATATATGTTGTTGTTCTAAAGATGATCATGATGCCCTCATGTCCACATTTTATTTTATCGACACCTCTACCTCTAACATGTGGACATATTTTTCGATATCGTCTTTCGCTTGAGGACAAGCGAGGTCTAAGCTTGGGGGATTTGATACGTCCATTTTGCATCATGCTTTTATATAAATATTTATAGCATTATGGGCTGTTATTGCATGTTATGTCACAATACTTATGCCATTTATCTCTTATTTTATAAGGTTTACATGAAGAGGGAGAATGCCGGCAACTGGAATTCTGGACTGGAGAAGGAGGAAATAATAGAGACCTATTCTGCACAACTCCAAAAGTCATGAAACTTCACGGAGATCATTTTTGGAATATATTAAAAATATTGGGCGAAGAAAGCACCAGAGGGGGGCCACCAGTCAGCCACGAGGGTGGAAGGCGCGCCCTACCCCCTGGGCACACCCCCTGCCTCGTGGCCCCCCGGAAAGCCCCTAACGTCCATCTTCTGCTATATGGTGTCTTTTGCCCTGGAAAAAATAATCAAAAAGAAGCTTTCGGGACAAAGCGCCGCCGTCTCGAGGCGCAACCTGGGCATGACCAATCTAGGGCTCCTGCGGAGCTATTCTGCCGGGGAAACATCCCCCTGGGAGGGGGAAATCACTGCCATCGTCATCACCATCGATCCTCTCATCGAGAGGGGGTCAATCACCATCAACATCTTCACCAGCACCATCTCCTCTCAAACCCTTGTTTATCTCTTGTATCCGGTCTTTGTCTCAAAGCCTCATATTGGTACCTTTGGGTTGCTAGTAGTGTTGATTACTCCTCGTAATTAATGCTAGTTGGTTTATTCAGTGGTAGATCATACGTTCAAATCCTTAATGCTTATTAATACTCCTTTGATTATGAACATGAATATACTTTGTGTAGTTACGTTTGTTCCTTAGGACATGGGAGAAGTCTTGTTATAAGTAATCATGTGAATTTGGTATTCGTTCAATATTTTGATGAGATGTATGTCGTCTCTCCTCTAGTGGTGTTATGTGAACGTCGACTACATGACACTTCACCATTGTTTGGGCCTAGGGGATTGGGAAGTGATAAGTAGATGATGGGTTGCTAGAGTGATAGAAGCTTAAACCCTATTTTATGGGTTGCTTCGTAAGGGACTGATTTGGATCCATATGTTTCATGCTATAGTTAGGTTTACCTTAATTCTTCTTTCATAGTTGCGGATGCTTGCAAGAGGGGTTAATCATAAGTGGGAGGTTTGTCCAAGTAAGGACATCACCCAGGCACCGGTCCACCCACATCTCAAATTATCAAAGTAACAAACGCAAATCATATGAGCATGATGAAAACTAGCTTGACAATAATTCCCATGTGTCGTCGGGAGCACTTTGCTTTATATAAGAGTTCGTCCAGGCTTGTCCTTTGCTACAAAAAGGATTGGGCCACCTTGCCGCACCTTGTTTACTTTTGTTACTTGTTACCCGTTAAGAATTACCTTATCGCAAAACTATCTGTTACCGATAATTTCCGTGCTTGTAGAGAATACCTTACTGAAAACCGCTTTCATTTCCTTCTACTCCTTGTTGGTTCGACACTCTTACTTATCGGAAGGACTAAGATAGATCCCCTATACTTGTGGGTCATCACTACCCTACTGGAAAGACCTAGAGGTCCACCCTGCAATCGACGTGATGCACGTGACAAAGAATCTTTGTGTGAACCTGCTAGGCTTCTTGGGCATGTACGGGAAGACAAAAGATACACCGGAGGCACGGGAGGACCAGCAACTGTGCACGAAAAGATGACATGCCTCCAAAGCAGTATGAAGGTCCTGCCAGCTATGCTCTTACCAAAGAAGAGAAGGAAATGTTCTTTGAATGCCTGCTCAGTATGAAGTCTGGCTTCTCGTCGAATATAAAGGGAATAATAAATATGGTAGAGAAAAAGTTTCAGAACCTAAAGTCTCATGACTGTCAGGTGATTATGACACAACTGCTTCCGGTTGCATTGAGGGCGCTTCTACCGGAAAATGTTTGATTAGCCATTATGAAGCTATGTGCATTCCTCAATGCAATCTCTCAGAAGGTGATCGATCCAGAAATCCTACCAAGGTTAAGGAGTGATCTGGCGCAATGTCTTGTCAGTTTCGAGCTGGTGTTCCCACCATCCTTCTTCAATATCATGACGCACGTCCTAGTTCATCTAGTCGACGAGATTGCCATTCTGGGACCTGTATTTCTACACAATATGTTTTCCTTTGAGAGGTTCGTGGGAGTCTTAAAGAAATATGTTCGTAACCATGCTAGGCCATAAGGAAACATCTCCACGGGCCATCAAATAGAGGAGGTCATTGGGTTTTGTGTTGACTTCATTCCTGACCTGAAGAAGATTGGTATCCCTCAATCACGGTATGAGGGGAGATTGACTGGAAAAGGCACGCTTGGAGAGGACTCAATAATATGTAGGGACGGGCATTCTTGGTCTCAAGCACACTACACAGTTCTATAGAATTCTACCTTGGTGACCCCGTATGTCAATGAACACAAGAATATTCTACGCTCCAAACACCCGGAGCAGTGTGACGACTGGATTACATGTGAACACATCAGGACTTTCGGCAATTGGTTGCAAAAACGTCTCATGGGTGACAACACTATTTCTGATGACTTGTACTCATTGGCCAGGGGGCCATCTTCGACTGTATTGACTTACAAAGGGTATGAGGTAAATGAATACATTTTACACAATCTCCCAAGATCAAAAGAGAACCAACCAAAATAGTGGTGTCTGCTTTGATACAGCAACCAAGAGGGGAAAGGACGCATAGTATGGTTACATAGTGAACATATGGGAACTTGACTATGGACATGATTTTAAGGTCCCTTTGTTTTAGTGCAAATGGGTCAATCTGTCAGGAGGCCGGGTATAGGTAGACCCACAGTACGGAATGAAAATAGTGAATCTGAACAATCTTTGCTATACAGACAAATCATTCGTCCTAGCCAATGATGTGGCATAGGTTTTCTATGTGAAGGACATGTCTACCAAACCGAGAAAAAGAATAGATAAGGAAGCGAATACATCATACGATGAGCCAAAGCGCCACATAGTTCTTTCAGGAAAAAGAGACATCATGGGAGTGGAGGGCATGACAGACATGTCTGAAGGTTATGAAAAGTTTCATGAAACTCCTCCCATCAAAGTCAAGGATGGCCCAAGCACCCTGTTAAATGATGAAGATTATCCATGGTTACGGTGCAATAAGCAAAGGACAAAAGCAAAGAAAAAGTGAAGACTTTCTCTCCACAACTATTATGATGATGCCTTTGATCTACAATATCATTGCAGTAACATGTCAAGAAATGAAATCCCTTTGTAACAGATGATTTTTCGTCCGAAACCCTAATACTTCGAAAGAGATTGTCTGTTTTGTACACGAAGTGCATCCAGTTTTTGCCGTAACCCTCTCAACTTTTTAGAACATGCTATGTGGGTGAAATGATGATACCATGCCAACTTTCAACCTTTTCAGAGTTCATTTGTAGTGCATTTCAATTATAGGGTCATTTAGCTCAAAAAAAATCAGTAAATGCATGAAAAATACCAAATGAAGTCAGAAAGGGTTGAAAATTGATGATGTGGCTTTGAATGGTGCATTTTGAACACACAAAAAGTCTGGAGTTCAAATAAGTACAAAAAATGAAATCCCTTTGTAACAGATGAGTTTTCGTCCGAAACCCTGATACTTCGAAGGAGATTGTCCGTTTTGTACACGAAGTGCATCCAGTTTTTGACGTAACCCTCTCAACTTTTTTGAACATGCTATGTGGGTGAAATGATGATACCATGCCAACTTTCAACCTTTTAGAGTTCATTTGTAGTGCTTTTCAATTTGAGAGTCATTTAGCTCAAAAAAGTCAATAAATGCATGAAAAATAGCAAATGAAGTCAGAAAGGGTTGAAAATTGATGATGTGGTTTTGAATGGTGCATTTTGAACACACAAAAAGTCTGGAGTTCAAATAAATTCAAATAAATGAAATCCCTTTGTAACAGATGAGTTTTCGTCCGAAACCCTGATACTTCGGAAGAGATTATCCGATTTGTACGCGAAGTGCATCTAGTTTTTGCCGTAACCCTCTCAACTTTTTAGAACATGCTATGTAGATGAAATGATGATACCATGCCAACTTTCAACCTTTTCAGAGTTCATTTGTAGTGCTATTCAATTTCAGGGTCATTTAGCTCAAAAATCAGTAAATCCATGAAAAATAGCAAATGAAGTCAGAAAGGGTTCAAAATTGATGATGTGGCTTTTAATGGTACATTTTGAACACACAAAAAGTCTGGAGTTCAAATCAGTTCAACTAAATGAAATCCCTTTGTAACAGATGAGTTTTCGTCCAAAACCCTGATACTTCGAAAGAGATTGTCCATTTTGTACATGAGGTGCATCCAGTTTTTGCCGTAACCCTCTCAACTTTTTAGAACATGCTATGTGGGTGAAATGATGATACCATGCCAACTTTCAACCTTTTCAGAGTTCATTTGCATTGCTTTTCAATTTCAGGGTCATTTAGCTCAAAGAATGAACTAATAGCAAAAAGAATGAACTAGAAAACTTTTATGAAACTCTAATAGCAAAAAGAATGAACAAAAAAATCAATTAAAATATTATGTTATGATCAACTAAAACAAAACTATAATATTCTTGAACAGCAAAAAGAATCAACTATAAAGCTTTTATAAAACTCTAATAGCAAAAGGAATCAACTAAAAAGATTTTTAGAAACCTCTAGTATTTTTGAAACTAAAACTATATAAAATATATGCAACTAAAATTATCAAAGTCTTTTTTGTTCAAAACTTTAATAGAAAAAAGAATTTTCATAAAGATTTTTTTGTTAGAAACTTTAATAGCAAACTAAAATAAAAAAAATCTGTTTTTGACTAAAACAGACATTTAAAATAACCTAAAAATTACCAAATTGAATATAATGATGAAACAAGTAATATTAAATAGCAAGAAAAAGAATCACTCAAAAATCTATTTTTATAGTAAAGTTATTCACAAACTAGTGATTCACACAAATTTCATAGAATTCAAATTTAAACTATTCAAATTTGAAAAATAATGCACTAACAAAACTTTTATAATTTTTGTGACCTAAAAGCAAAAAGAATCACTGAAAAACTGTTAGTAGAAACAAAAGAAAATAAATAAAGCAAAAAACAAAACAAACAAAATGAAAAATATAAAAAATGCCACCTACTGGGCCACAACGACCTGAATACGACTAGAACCTCAACCATGGGCCAGGATTCAGGCCCGCAGAAGGCCCAGTAGGCCCACAAGCATATACAGAGTGTTTAGGCCCGTAAGCCTGCTTTAGAGAGGAGTTCGAAAGCTCAGGCGCACCGCACCTTATAAACAAGTGCGCCTCTATCTCAGCTAGCGAGGTGGGACTAAACTCCCACCACCACGCCGCTGTGCAAGGCTATTGGTCCCGGTTGGTGGCACGAACCGGGACCAATGCCATCATTTGGTCCCGGTTCGTGCCACTAACAGGGACCAATGCCCACCTTTAGTCCCGGTTGGTGCCACCAACCGGGACCAAAGGTCTCTGCTTCCCGCCCTTTGGGCCACTGGAAATTGACCTTTGGTCCCGGTTTGTGGCACGAACCGGGACCAAAGATGGTTGCTATATAACAAAACACTTAGCAAATTTCACCCCACCCGCCATTCCTCTCTCGACGACACCGTCAGACTGCTGCTGCTGCGCCGTCGCCTCACCTCGTCACTGTCGTCGCCATCGCCGAGCTGCCCCGACGCCGTCCCCGATGTCGCTGTTGCCGCGCCCCCGCCCCGATCGACGCCGTTGCCGTGCCCCTGCCCTGACATCGCGCGCGCCGTCGCCTCCCCGAGCCACCTCGACGCCTCCCCGCGCGCCCCTGCCCCAGTGAGCCCCTGCCCTGCCCGATGATTTTATTCATAGTTTTTTTGTTCATAGATTTTTTTGTTCATAGCAATGTTTTTCCATGTATGTATGTATATATGTATGTTTTTTTCAGATGAGATGAGATGAGATGTATGAGATGAGATGTATTTTTTCAATATTAGTGAATGATTTTGTTCATAGAATATTTTTTTTGTTCAAATGTTCATAAGTTAAAATGAGGGGTGAGTGTCGTTGTCGATCTACCCTCTCCCTGATAACTTCGACATGAGGGGGTGATCTCATGGTGATTAACTCAAATGAGCATGCTTGTTTTTTCAAGTAAATTGTCATACATGTATAGCACAAGCTTTGCCTATAGGGGGTGCCAACCCCTATGTCAATTAGTTCACATGCGTGCAGCACAAGCTTGATGGGTTACCTGCAACTGATTTGCACATGCCTAGTTATATGCATATTGCTAGGATTTTTTTTTGCAAGTAGACACGTATACTTTTTGAACTAAATTCTTTGGGTCTACCTGTTGTAGCATACACCATCCTCATGTAATTCCAGTTTATCTAAGAACACAGACTAATTCTTGAAATTCTCCAATTTGTACTAGATTTATTCTCATAAAATAATCAATTCTTGGTGCCAAGCATTAATTAGTAAATGAGAAATATCAGGTTGTCCCGAGTTGTTACCCAATAATTCTTTGTGCTTTTATTGATCTAGATAAGATCAAATAGCATTTTGGTCACTTGGGCTTGATTCAGGGGATAAGCAGCCCATGCGGCCACTCCCATCGCTTCTCGACGCCGGCCATGGCGCCCAACAAGAGGCCATCTACAAGAGGTTTTCGCCATGCTCAAGAGCGATGGGAGGAGACTATCAGCAAGTTTTGCAAGGGAGATTCAGAGAAAAGGGCGGACGTAGAGGAGATCTGCAATAGGTTTCCCAGCTTGCAGATGTGCGTCGACCACGCTAGGGGCCTCATCGTCGTGGCTATGGATGTTCAGAAGAAGACGACGTTCCCCGGCAGCTGTGGAATTCCTTTGGGCTATGAATGAAGCGAAAAACTCACCAGATCCGTGTCAGCGTGCTAGGTGGTACGAGTACCGCTCTCGTCGTCGCGCCCCTGCTCTAGCGGAAGGTCTCGTCGGCGTCGTGGTCGCTGTACCAGCTGTAGAGAAGCAGGTGATTGTCCATTTTTCAGCGAGGGAGAAAGCAGTGAAGATGAGGAGGAGGAGAAGGAGGAGGACGACGAGGAGGAAGAGTCCAGCGAGGGGGAGGAGGAGCCAGGTGCGGACGTGGTGGTGGAGATGGAGGACGACAGCGGGCAGGTGCAACTGGTGGTGGAGGTGGAGGACGACAGCGAGGGGGAGGTGGCGCAACAGTTGCACCTGCCTGCCGATGACGACCTGTACATGGTGGCGCCGGGGATCCCGCAACTCGGCGACATGAGCATGCCAATTGAGGCGGAGACCTACATCCATGTCGGCATTTGCCACTCTGACCGCATCAAGAAGATGAAGGATATTCAGAAATGAAGAAATGCAGTGAGTGTCAGTTAGTTAAGTGTCAGTGTTTAACTTCAGTATGTTTTTGCAGTCAGTGTTTAAGTTAAGTTATGTACTGAAGAACTGCATGTCATGTACTGAAGCAATGCTTGCCTTTTGCAGTCAGTGTTAAGTTAAATCAGGTGGTTGCCTCTTGCTGTTTAAGTTATGTTTAAGCAATGCTGAACCTGTTATGTACTGAAGCTGTTTAAGCAATGTCAAGTCGTTATGTACTAGAAGTGAAGTTGTTATGCAATGAGATGTTTAAGCAGAAATGTTTTCCTCTCTGTTGCATTCCACAAAACTATAGTAGCAGAAGAGAGGACACTTCTCTCTATACGTATAGTAGCTAGCGTCGACCAAGCACGGAGATTAGAGAGGACATTTCTCTCTATTAGCTAGCTAACACAATATGAAACCCCTAAATTAACCCTCCAAAACCGCTACCCCCCTTTCAAAAAACAAAATACAAAAAGCCCAGCTCCAGCAAGATGCTGACGCGTCGATGCCTTTTGGTCCCGGTTGGTGCTACCAACCGGGACTAAAGGTCCTCCTGCCTGGGCGCCATGCTGCGGCCACGTGGAGCCCCTTCTATCCCGGTTCGTAAGCGAACGGGGACTAAAGGTTTTGGGCTTTAGTCCCGACCCTTTAGTCCGGGTCTAGAACCGGGGCTAAAGAGCCTCCGGAACCGGGACAAATGGGTTGTTTTCTACTAGTGGGCGTACTCCAGCGATGCCGACGGCGGGGATGTCCACTCCGAAAAATATCTTCATAGGTAACTTCTGAACTCCCCATCATTAAGACCAAATAGAGAGCACACAATGTTAGACATCTCAACATACTTGGTTATGAATAGAAAAAGATGAAAGAATACAAAACATTTCACCATGGCTTTTTTTATGACGTTGGTTTTTGTTGAACGGTGCACAAAGGCCTTCCCAACGAAGACCACACTCGATGATAACATCGCGGTAACATTCAGGGTCTCATCCTGAGTAAGCTTCCTCATTCTTTGAGAGCAAATTGCTGAACTGAAAGGACCATTGTCAACATCTTCCTCATCGTCATCATCTTGCTCATCCTCGTCATTCCGGCTGTCATCATGATCCGATCTGTCCTCATCGTCACGGATGCCCTCGTCGTCTTGGCTATCTCCATCATCCTGGTGATCCTGGCTATCATCATGATCCTGGCTATCGCTATTGTCATTGCTACAGAAATACATTGTCCTTAACCTGTTGACCTCTCCATTCATGGAAAAGGATATGTACTCTCCTCTGATGAAATTATTCTGTGCAATGTACCGCTCCCATCCATCACCATATATGATGGTTCTATCCTTCCGTTTACGCATATCCATTTCGAGTGTGCTCCCCATATCATCATCAAAGTACATAACATTACCGTATAAATTGTTGAACTCAACCCTTATGTTGCATGGGATACACTATGTAGCAGGTCATCATTAACAATAAAGTCAGTACAATAATTATACAAATGGTTTGAATACTAGTTGAGGTTAAAGACTCTTACCACAGATTTTTGAATTCCGTTCGTCAAGAATAGTCCGAAATCTACTGAAGTATCACATTGTCCATACATGGACATTTGCAGATATGGCAGATCTTACGCCTCATGATCCTTAATAATCATTATGAAGCACTTATTAATTGTAATTTTGAGAGGATGAAGTGATTAAGAAGGGTTCGAGAAAACTTGGCATGACCATTGCTGAATTTTGAACATATTTTGAGTACCAGAAATTTGATGAAATGGAAGTTAATCAACGTTTCATGTTGGCACTCATTTTCAAAACCCATGCACTTGTCGTATGGAGTGACATAAATTTGGCAAACGGAAATGAATTAACGTTTCGCAAAAACTTGGTCACTCCTTTTCAAATCCCTATGAACAACATGAAGCCCATGCACTTCTCATATGTAAGAAAATTCAAACATAATTGCCACTTGTCATATTTAGCAATGTTCCAAATATTTTGACACCTACCGATACGAAAAAGAGCTATTTCAATTATTTAGTACTACTCCTGCTGATGTGGTTCGTGCTCTCTTATATGATGTACAACTAGTTAATCTACAAATTAATAAGATGCAAATTCTAAACCCTAGAGCATAATTTAGTCACGGAGATGTAGTATACCGTTGGCCGTTTTTCCGGCTGTGGATGTGACGACGGTCGAGGCGGAGGACGGAGGACGGTGACGGTGATCCAGGCAGTGGTTGAGGGCAGCGGTCAAGGCGGTGGTCGTGGCAGAGGACGGCGGCGGCGATCGTGGCAGAGGACGGGGGCTGCATGCGGTCGAGGCGGAGAACGGTGCGACGAAGGTCGGCGGACGACGCAACGACGAGCAGATCCGGCGGCGCTCATGGTGTCGGGAGCGTGGAAGGCGCCGCCGGTTGGTTGGAGGGATGGCATCGGCGGTCGAGGCGCATGATGGCGAGGAAGGGGACGAGGGAGAGGAAATGACAGAGAGAAAGATGAAACGATGGAAATGAAAGTTTTGTGGACGGTTGCTGGGCGGACACGGAAGGGAAACTGTCCGTCGAGAGCAGTGGCGGCCAACACAAGCACCCGCCACAGCAAACATTTCTAAATTTTGATTTACTTGGTGTGCTTGCCAAAATATAGTTGTGGCGGGCGCCTAGCAAAACCCGTCACTACTTATCCACAAGCTAGTGGCGGGCACTAGGTCGGCACTCGCCACTACAGTTTCCATCCAGCGGGAGTATTTGTAGGAGCCTAACTGCGGTGGGTGCTGACCAGCGCCCGCCACAAGCATGCCGTAACTGTGACGGGCAGGTCCAGGTACCCGCCGCTGCTTTTTTGAAAAAGTAACCGTGGTGGGTGACATGTCCTGTTCGTCACTATTTATAGTTCACCTATAGAGCTTTTTCCAGTAATGGGGTGACCGGACGGGGTACTTGCTGTCGGGGATGACGGCGCGGCTCCAAGATCACAGGAACCCGGCATAGTCGTGGCCGCCGCGCTATGCATCCGAAGTCCGTCAAGAACACCACGGCGAGCGCGCACAGCTGTATGAAAGTAGTGGCAGTGGGAATTCAAGGAAGAAACTTTTGGCCGGGAAGAATGTGCGAATGGAGAGGCCAACGGTGAGGAGCTCGGTCATGGTGGCTGCTGGGCCAGATGGGATCGAGAGTGCGCAGAATGCTGCGGCGTGGGCCTGCATGTTAGATGCGCACGGGAGGAGTCGTGGAGAGATTTTTTCTTCAAACCCTGAGCCAACCAACGCCAGCATGGGCCCACATGGCAGTGAGGCGCGAGCGGTAGAGGCCTCAGCGAGCGGGTAGCCAGCAGCGCATAAACTTGTAGGGGATTTGATGTGGTAAGTAATTTGCTTGTAAATTACTTTCATTTTGTGAAGAGATTTTTTTTCTCTGGAACCCTATATCTTTCTTCCAGGCCAAACATTTCAGAAATCTCGTCTTGCATGCAACAGGTGATCTCTTGGAATCAAATCAAATGAACGGGATACTTTACTGGCAATTCTTTACAAATGAATACAGAGCACCACCACAAAAATGCAACAGCTACACACGTACGGCAAGCGACCCCACAAATTCAGCAAGCGACCACACAGAAGAAAAGAAACGCTGCAATGAAAATCCAAACACTTGTGCATGACTCTGTGTCTCCGGATGTACACCAGCCTAAGCTTCGATGCCATCGTCGCCGACGTTCTCCTTGGAGAGCTCCTCCAGTGACTTGCCCTTGGACTCCGGCACCAGCAGGGAAAAGAGCAGGCCCAGGAAATTTGTGCCTGCGAGCACGAAGAGTGCGTTGCGCATGCCGATTCCTCGTGAGTAACCGGTCTCGGGCTTCTTCTGGTCCTGGGACGCATACAGGAACCCGAACGCGCCAATGATCGCGCCTGCCTTACCGGTAGCGGCAGAGATACCATGACATGTGGATCGGAGCCTCGCAGGGAAAATCTCGGCTGGCACAATGAAGGTCGTGCTGTTGGGCCCGAAGTTGGCGAAGAAGAAAGTGAGCCCGTAGAGCACGACGAAGCCGGTGTGGTGCCCTGGCTTCACCAAGTAGTCGTAAGGTATGGCGATTGCGAGCATGAAAATGGTCATCATGGTGAATCCCATAAGCTGGATCCAAAACCTCCCAATGATGTCGATGAAGGCGACGGTGAACCAGTAGCCGGGCACGGTGCCGCAGAGCGCGATGAGCGCTTGGGCGCGGGCGATGCGGTACAACTCCTCCAATGCATTCATAGTCTTGGCTGGCGGGATCCACCCGATCTTGGTGAAGATGTCCTTCTGGAACAGGTTCTGGCTATAGAAGGCCACATCGAGCAGGAACCAAGTGCTTGTGGTCGCTAGCAAGTGCACCCCGTGACGCTTCATGAACTGTCGGGAGAAGAGGCCCCATGTATCACCAGTGGCCCGCTCACCCTGCACATCCTCCTCTGAGATCTCCTTGTTGAGCACCTTGGACATGTCTGATGTGGCTTGCTTCGTGTTGCCGGCGATGAGTGCTGTGTACCGCGCAGTTTCGGGCATCTTCATGCGCCAGTAGTAGGTCAGGGCGGCCGGGATGGTGCCGAACATGACGATGATGCGCCACACGTAGTCGGCCTCTGGGCCAATGGACGCTGCGGCGTCAATGTAGAATGGCGGTGCAGGGAATGCATGTCGGAATGCAGACGAGACGATGATGGTGACGATAGTACCAAATAGGATGCCAAACCCCTGCATGGCAAACACGGCGGCGATAAAGGTGCCGCGGGTCTTCTTGTTAGCATACTCCGACATGATTGTGGCGCTCAGAGGGTAGTCACCGCCGACGCCGAAGCCGAGCCAGAAGCGGAAGAAACATAGCGTGCCCATTACGCCCTTGGCCTCGTGTCCAAACGAGAGCCCAGACGCGATGGAGCAGAGGACCATGAGAATGAGCGTGAAGCCGTAGACGCTCTTGCGGCCGAGCTTGTCACCGAGCCAGCCGAAGAAGAGCTGGCCGGCAAGTGTGCCACACAGGGCCACGCCGTTCACGGCGGCCGACACATTTGCCGGGAGGTGGCCGGGCTCGTTGAGGGCAGGGTCGGTGTAGTAGATGCGCCCCAGCAGCTTGGTGACGAGGGCGATGCAGAAGAGGTCGTAGGCGTCCGTGAAGAAGCCCATGCCGGCGATCACGACCGCCTTGAAATGGTACAACTGCGTCTTGGCAACGTCCAGTGCTTTCAACACGTTGAGCTGTTCAGTCGCCATGGCCGCCGGCGAGCTGTCAGCTAAACTCTGCTCCTTTCTATCTTTCTTCTGTTGCTCTCTAGCCTGTGTGCTTTGTTAGGTGCTTCTGCTACGTATATATAGGCATAATTCACGGTGAAGGCATAAAGGCAAGGAGATAATGTACTATGCCAATCCAACATTGCTAGTTGTAAGTATAAAATTGCCTATTACGGCATCGCTTACAAGTACAACGGATTGTACATATCAGGATGGTTCCTACAAAAATATACCCAAGGGTCAAATGTCTTGCCTTGACAGCAACAGCTATGTACATTTCTATTGTTAGAACTATTGTTAAGAAATGCCAACTTTTAGTATTCAGGTTTGACCTTTGAGTTTCCGCACTATAGAATTGTGTGGAGGAAAATACTGAAACCAGACCATGGTTATGCTGCGAATATACCTGAAAGGAACAGACTGTACAGACACAAGCAAGCTTTGGGAGAAAAGGTCAAGATCATACGATGATCTGTATCTTATGTTCTCACTACAAGCATGGATTTTGAGTGATTTGTCTCTCCTCCGTACCTACATGGCATGGCAGGAAGAAGGTAAGCGCACCGCCGGTTTCGGTAGGCCAAGAGGAAAGCAAGAAAATACAGAATTTTGATGATAAATGGATATGCAGTGCTAGGTCCTCCAGACATAGCCACATACGGTCTTTTCAGTATTTTTGAGATAGCTTGTCATACAAATACGATGTTTGAAATTGTTCTTCAACGCTTGCTAAACCCAATTTCAGAATTCAGATACGTTTCAGAACAAAATAGAATGCACCACCCACATGTTTCAGAACATTTATAGTTTTTTATATATAGTATACAAACAAATAAACATAAAGATTAAGGGTCTCGTTGGTCCACGTGATACTAAAAATGCATAGCCAAAAATGTAGAATTGTGATGCCATACAATTTTGAATTCTACATGAATAGAGAACACGGGAATCTGCATAGAAATTGCTTGGTTCTAGCACAGGAAAAACCTAGAATTTTTCTTAAAGGATTAGGAAATTTTGTTGAAGGATTAGGTGGATGGTGTTAAACATGTCTTGTACTTTGTGTTATTTGACTTGAATTCTACATGAACTGCAAACAAGGGATATGTATTAAAAGTTGTTTGGTTCTAATATAGGAAACATGAAGAAATTTTCATGAAGGATTAGGTGCATGAAATGGTTGTCACAGAAACAAAGGAAAATAACTTCAGAATTCAGACAACGCTCAGTACAAATAGCAACAGCAGCCATATAAACATTGGTCATTTGAAATATGAACTACAGTACTAAACAGTTTTTTGTAACAAACTACTCCTAAACATATGCAGATTAAGCAGCAAGAGCACAGCATGGAAAGCCGTGCTCCGTACTATTTAAATTGTTGTCTTGCATCCTCCCACTTTCTTCGTTTCTCTTTGCCAAATTGCAATCGGTCCGGCCGGCGAATCACAGCTCATAATATAGCTGCGGCATTATATCATCGTGAGAGCAGAACCTGATGCAGACAGTACTTAGCCTATTTAAAACATTCTCGGCGGGAGAAAAATATGTGAAGATCCGATTATGCGGTGGAACCTTCTTTTTTTTTTTTTTTGCGGGGGATATGCGGTGGAACCTTGCCAACTTGTCACTAGTTTGTAGTACTAATTTGCAGTATACACAGCTTTCACACGGTGTTGGTCTCCACGATAATACAGTTATAATTATAAAGGGCGTGGAAGCGGACGTTTGGTTCTCTGGGCGTATCTACACCCTATATGAATAATAATAATTAGTAATTCAACAAAAAGTCAAAAAATTCTGAAAATATTTTTGAAATAAACTTGACCTTCCATTTTACTTGTGAGAAAAATTCCAAAAAAAGAAAATCCCCTTTGACTTCTTTTCAAAAAGACAAATTTTTGGCTAAAATAGTGTGAATAGTGACCTTGCGAAAATCCGCATCTGAGCCCAGGCTCAGATGCTCCCACTCAGAAAAACATTCAAAACAAATACTAAAAAAATACAAAAAAATCCAAAAAAAATTTGTGTAGTAGATAATTTGTTGCGTGAGGACCGCTGCAAATTTCAACTCATTTGGACATTTGAGCAGCTCTTGGCAAAAAAGACAGATCGGGTCAAAACAGTTCATGAACGGTAAACTTTTTTACGGACCCCGATTTTGTCTTTTTTGCCGAGAGATGCTCAAATGTCCAAACGAGTTGAATTTTGCAGCGAACCTCACGCATCAAATTATCTACCACACAAAAAAATTGGATTTTTTTGAATTTTTCTAGTATTTGTTTTGATTTTTTTTCGTCGGCATGGGTGCAGCTAAGCCCGGGAGCCAAATTGGCCTTCTCCAAATAAATTTTATCTTTTTTGCCCTGAAGTCAGCGTTGGTTTTTTTTCTTGAAAATTTATATACTAGTGCAAAAGAAAGTCAAGTTTATTAAAAAAACCTTCTAAACTATTTTGACCTTTTGTTTATTTATTAAAAAATCACATATAGGGTGTATATACAACAAGGTTTTAAAGTGTATTTCCCTCTAATATAAGAGCGGTATAAGGGTCTCCACTCCTACAGTCTTACCATCTTAAGGCTAGCTATAAGGGTCTCCACTCCTGCCAATAAGGGCCCCAAGCTCTCCTTGCGATCCAACCCTCCCGCGCCCCTCCCGCGAGGCGACGGGGAGGGGCCTTCCATCTGCACCGGCGATCTGGTGTCTTTGGCTCCGGATTGGATCAGTTCAGCGACGGTGACGAGCGCGGGGGATTCATTACGGTGGCTCTCGCGGTTTGGCGAGGTGGAATGGTAGCCCTTCTCCCAGGCTCAAGTGGTGGCACACGCAGGCAGTGGCCATTGTGCCAGGGCTCTCATGGTGGCAGTGCTATTGTGGATGGTCGTCGGATCTGGGTGGCCAGATCTGGGGCTTTGAAGGTGGTCTAGACGGTGCACATGTTGTCGGTTGGATACTCATGGGACAGATCCGGGTGAGAACCTGGTCTCCGGACGGTGGCCGGAGCCGGTGATGGTGACGCCCTCAGCGTCGTTTCCTTTTTGAAGGCATCATCGAGGTGAAGCTCCCAACTCCTTCCGCTACCTCCAGGGAAACCCAAGATCAATCGATCGGATGGCGGCGGCGCACTTGTGTTGTTCGCTCCTCGGGGGCTCGGGGGCATCTTTGGAGGTGTGCATTGGCTTGAGGGACCAGTGGACGGTCCCAGTGGTGGAGCGACATTCCATATGACGCATCGATGACGTGGAGTCTCGGTGGTGTGGCGCGGCAGGGCCTCGGCGATGGATGTGTGATGATGGACGCGCGCAGGGAGGAGGCGTTGTCTGGCACCCCGGGGGCATCGACAACAGGCCTGGCAAGGTTGATGTGTCAGTACCTACTCTGAAGATGGATCATGGCGGCGACGATATGTGAGAGTGCGTCAGATCGGTTTGCGCCCCATAACCTAGTATGTGGCTTGGTTGGGGCCTCCGTCTTTAGATGTTAGGCATTTGTGCGATGTCTGTTTGGTATTAGGCTCGGACTATTGGCACCCCTTCATCAAGTGGATAGGAATAGCGACAGATGTTACTAATATGGTGGCTTCAGACTACCTGATGTACTACTTTGTAAGGTCTTTGTGAATAATTAATAAAATGGATGCATGCATCTTCCAGATGTAGAGGCCAAGGGTCATCCTTCTTTTCGATAAAAAAAATCTTACCTGTGGAACTCATGGTGTTGTAGTTTACGCAATTAAAAATATTTGGACCAAATGTATAAGAGTACAGTCATTGATCGGGAGAGAATTTATCGAAGTCTTATCTATAACAACACCTCTTATCTACAACAACTTTAAAATAAGTAAATAGAGTGACATCACAACAACCGCAAACTTGGCATAAGAAATGAAATTATCAATGACAGCTCAATGAAGAAATTAATAGTGTCAATAGCATAAATAAAGCTTTGTCCAGTCAGTGAGATATGCAAATGATCGCTCATACTACTTGATAATTTTCACTAGAAGGAATCCAAAACATTTCATTTATCAATTATAGTTATCTTAATAAATATTAAAGAAACCAAAAGACATCTACCGGGATAAGAATGTCTCATGTAATTAATATATGACGTCGCATTGCATATATTAGATGTCAATCATGTGCATTATTCATCAACTATTTTTAAACACAATAGACATTTGGCTCTCTGGCGGTTACTGGAAGCTCATTTTTATTTTTGTTGAAGTATGATGATCCCATTTACTAGAACCTATGACTGTACATATTTTCTCACTAAATCATTTTCCTTGATCGTGCTCTAAACAAACATATCATTGTGTTAGATGAAATGTTTATTTCAGCAACCACCCTGTAATAATAGAATTTAGGTAACTTAGGTATCATTCTAAACTCTCCACGATACCTTAAAAATAAATAAACCTGGCTAGCATTTGTTCTAGAATGTAACAGCCATAGGTTATCCATCAGAAACACAGTTGATTTCCTCGGTACAATAAAAGCAAAACAATATGCAACATGTGAACCACGACCACACTTTCCTAACAAGTGTGGTTCCCTAATACCTGATAGTTGCACAAGTTATTGTTTCAAGAAATTCACTCGAATATGTCACTTTCATTCAACTATACATATACAGGAGATGACTTATGTGTAAGGTCCATAATCTGAGGTGCCGTTGTTACTTATTAGCTGCAAAGTCAGGTAACATTACTTCCTGAAAGCAACCTCTCATGACAACAAGATATGTCTCACTGTATACAATCTATCATCATCACGCTTGACAATTACATAACTAATAAGTTGAATTATGCAAGCCATGTCACTTTTAAATGGGTTGACATTTTTAGTTTATTGTCGTTTGACCATACTATCTCCTCTTTTAAATTAATGTTTCAAGAAAAAATTACTCCAAGATGGCACTTTCATGCAACTATCCGCCAATATACAGGAGAGGACTTATGGTTAAGTTAATGTTTCAACAAATCCACATATATACTATCCTCTCTTTTTTAGTAATCGTGTTGGGGAGGGGGGGGGGGGGGGGTTCCCCTGCCTGAATAAATTTGTCAAAGTATAATGCAGCCAAGGCCGATTACAGTTGTAGCAGAATTACATAGGAATTACATGGGCATGCAGGCGCGTGAGGAGAGGAACGCACGTTGTGAGAAAGTGTGTTCCTTGGCAATAGCCTTACATACTCTATGCGACCACAAATCCAAATCAGAGATCATAAGTCCGAGAGTATTTGTTGAGTGAGTGTCGATGGAGCAAAATGCATGGGCATTTCGGGCGTTCCATATCTTTCAAAAACTCACTATCTTCTTTTAACTTAATGTTTCAAGAAACTCACTCCAAAATGTCATTTTCATAACTAGGAGGTACGGCTCACTATATACAATACATCATCATCATTCTTGACAACTACATAAGTAATTGGTTGCATTATGCAAACCAAATGTTAGCCGTGTCAATTTTTAATGGGTTAATGAGAACGAGAGTTGCCTTCTTTCACATAACCAAATTTATCATTGGTAACGGTAACACAACTAGATTCTGGGAGGATACTTGGTTAGGGGAGACGCCAGTATCCTTCTCTGCACAATATTGTGCAACATAAGGAAGCTTATGTGGCTACAATATTACATATTGTTCCCCTGAATATCCAGTTCAGAAGGTCTCTAGTAGGCGACCAATGGGATAGTTGGTTACATATCATGCGGAGGTTGACGGATGTTCACCTCTCTGATGAGCCAGACATGATTCACTGAAAACTATCCATCAATAGGATATTTTCCCTCGGGTCTATGTATCTAGACCTAATAAACTCTGGTCCAATTCCAAAATCAAGTCATATTTGCAAGATTAAAGTCCTTTTGACAATCAAGATATTCATGTGGTTCGCTCACGAGGAAGAAATTATTACAAAGGACAACTTAGCCAGGCGAAGATGGGAGGGTAGTAAGCAATGTTGCTTTTGTGATCAAGATGAGAATATAAAACACCTCTTTCTCAAATGTTCGCTCGCGAAACTTCTATGCAAGTGGCCTTCAATGTTAACCCTCCGTCTAGTATTAACACATTATTTGGATCATGGCTAGATGGAGTGAAGCCGAGTATTGCAGGACATATTCGGATAGGAGTATGTACATTACTATGGGCGATATGGAACTGCAGAAACGACATGATTTTTAACAGGCAACCTCTCATAAAAATTTTGTAGGTCATATATAGAGCGACGTCTTAGGTCCGTACGTGGTCCTTACTCAGTCATGCGGAAGCCAAGGAGCATATGTCTATTGGGTGGAACCGTTGGGAGACGGTAGCACGAGATATTTACAACTGGTTTGGATGGTGGTCCAATCATAGACTAGGTGTTTAGCCATCTTGTTCTATTTTCGTCTGTTGTGGCAAATTTATTTTTGACCTTACTTTCGCTCTTTTGAGAGCGAGTTTTGTATCAGGGACCTTTTGTGCGATATTTTTGTTAATAATATGATTGCATGCATCATTCAGACAAATTCCTCCTTTTTCAAGAAAAAATGCCACCCCCCCCCCCGGCGCTGCGAAACAACTTCAATCTGAACATCAACATAATGAATGTCAACACCTTGGCTGCCACAAGCATTGCCATTGTCTGCAGCAGCTGGATGTTGAGCAAGCCAATTATTAAGTTGTTGTTCATACAGTTGTTCAACAGATAATCCATGATTATTAAGGTGCTGGCAGTTCTCACTATTATGAATTCAACATACTTTGATGGGATTATAATTGGCTTACCATAAAAGTATACATAGTAGAAAAGTCAGGAGGTCGGCTGCGAACATTATGTGTATTATGTGGTCATCATATTCTCTCTAGTACTCCCTCTGTAAAGAAATATAAGAGCGTTTAGTTCACTAAAATGGTGATCTAAACTCATAGAAAATAGTGGACTTTTAGTTCTTATATTTTTTTACGGAGGGGGTACTTTGGTAAAGTCTAGTTCAATGATCTGACCTCATACTACTTCCAGTGAGTACATGACTGATTGATTCAAATACATCTGTCAACTCATAGAAAAATAGTGGACTTTTAGCTCACTGGATGTCCCTTAACCTGGTGGGCCCTAACAAATTAGTTACTTGGCCTCTTGAAGATATTTGGGCATTTGGCTACTCATTATTTTCTTGATCAAGTTAAGATGATTACACTGGAGTATAAGAGAACATTTATGATTAAAGGTGAACGAAGAGGTATACTTATAGCTTTCACATCTTCCATTTCACAACAGATTCATCTTTTAAAGCAAAAAGGAAATGTTTACTCTCAACTACTGGCAGAATTTGGATTACACGTATCAAAGCTAAAACCTTAACCCATGAATTTTACTAGTTTTAAGGTACTTCTAAATAACGTTTTTTCAGGAGGGAAATAGATCCAGTAGACAGTAAAAGGAAATAAGAAAATACAAATTAGTCTAGAATATTAATGAGATTCAGACAATTTAAGTAGTATAGAAAACTGAGCCAACTTTAGAAATATCTTCCGCAAAATCACATGGTTGTATCATAGACGCCCTAAGAATTAATCTATTGGCATCCATCCTATTTTCATGTTTAAAATGACAAAAAATTGCAGTTATTGTCATCTTCCAGGCGTTGGATAGTATAAGTTAATCGATCTAATGTCTGAAGACTAAAAGTACTCCCTCTGTCTCATAATATAAGACGTATTTTGACATTATTGTCGTGTCAAAAAACGTCTTGCATGGGACGAAGGGAGTAGAATTTTCTTTCCTTCTCAATGTTTAAGACAGGAATACAATGATAGAGCTCCTTGTGTGGATAATAACCATATTACTTGCGTGTATGTGTTGTCTAACTTGTCATTGGCTACATCGAAGTGCACGTTGAAGAAGACAATATGATTGACAGTATGTTTTAAAACCTTAAATATAATCGATGACATGGGAAACAATGGGAGGGAGTACAAATGATATACTTTTTCAGAATTGAAATTTGAATCACTGTTACAGTGTACGCATTACATTGTCACCATTACAACACTAGAAATTTAGAAAGTGGTCGCGGCAAAGAAAACAAAAATAGAATACAAAAAGGCAAATCAAGCACACCAACAATGCACGAGTGTGCAAGTACACATGCATGTCTCTAGACACCAGTCGCAGCAATGGTGTCGTCGTCGCCGACGTTTTTCTTGGAGAGCTCCTCGAGCGACTTGCCCTTAGACTCTGGCACCAACAAGGAAAAGAGCAGGCCCAAAGTTTGTGCCTGCGAGCACAAAGAGTGCGTTGCGCATGCCGATTCCCCGCGAGTAGCCGGTCTCGGGCTTCTTCTGGTCCTGCGACGCATACAGGAACCCGAACGCGCCGATGATCGCGCCCGCCTTACCGGTAGCGGCAGAGATACCGTGGCATGTGGACCGAAGCCTCGCAGGGAAGATCTCGGCTGGCACAATAAAGGTTGTGCTGTTGGGGCCGAAGTTGGCGAAGAAGAAAGTGAGCCCATAGAGCACGACGAAGCCGGTATGGTGCCCTGGCTTCACCAAGTAGTCGTAAGGTATGGCGATTGCGAGCATGAAAATGGTCATCATGGTGAATCCCATGAGCTGGATCCAAAACCTGCCGATGATGTCGATGAAGGCGACGGTGAACCAGTAGCCGGGCACGGTGCCGCAGAGCGCGATGAGCGCTTGGGCGAGGGCGATGCGGTACAACTCCTCCAATGCATTCATAGTCTTGGCCGGCGGGATCCACCCGATCTTGGTGAAGATGTCCTTTTGAAACAGGTTCTGGCTGTAGAAGGCCAGATCGAGCAGGAACCAAGTGCTTGTGGTCGCTAGCAAGTGCACCCCGTGGCGCTTCATGAACTGTTGCGAGAAGAGGCCCCAAGTATCACCAGTGGCACGCTCACCCTGCACATCCTCCTCTGAGATCTCCTTGTTGAGCACCTTGGACATGTCTGATGTGGCTTGCTTCGTGTTGCCGGGGATGAGTGCTGTGTACCGCGCAGTTTCGGGCATCTTCATGCGCCAGTAGTAGGTCAGGGCGGCCGGGATGGTGCCGAACATGACGATGATGCGCCACACGTAGTCGGCCTCCGGGCCAATGGACGCCGCGGCGTCAATGTAGAATGGCGGTGCAGGGAATGCGTGTCGGAATGCGGACGAGACGATGATCATGACGATAGTACCAAATAGGATGCCAAACCCCTGCATGGCAAACACGGCGGCGATAAATGTGCCACGGGTCTTCTTGTTAGCATACTCCGACATGATGGTGGCGCTCAGAGGGTAGTCGCCGCCGACGCCGAAGCCGAGCCAGAAGCGGAAGAAACATAGCGTCCCCATTACGCCTTTGCCTCGTGTCCAAACGAGAGCCCGGACGCGATGGAGCAAAGGACCATGAGGATGAGCGTGAAGCCGTAGACGCTCTTGCGTCCGAGCTTGTCACCGAGCCAGCCGAAGAAGAGCTGGCCGGCAAGTGTGCCACACAGGGCCACGCCGTTCACGGCGGCCGACACGTTTGCTGGGAGGTGGCCGGGCTCGTTGAGGGCAGGGTCGGTGTAGTAGATGCGCCCCAGCAGCTTGGTGACGAGGGCGATGCAGAAGAGGTCGTAGGCGTCCGTGAAGAAGCCCATGCCGGCGATCACGACCGCCTTGAAATGGTACAGTTGCGTCTTGGCAACATCCAGTGCTTTCAACACGTTGAGCTGTTCAGTCGCCATGGCCGCCGGCGAGCTGTCAGCTAAACTCTGCTCCTTTCTATCTTTCTTCTGTTGCTCTCTAGCCTGTGTGCTTTGTTAGGTGCTTCTGCTACGTATATATAGGCATAATTCAGGGTGAAGGCATAAAGGCAAGGAGATATTGTAGTATGCCAATCCAACATTGCTAGTTGTAAGTATAAAATTGCCTATTACGGCATCGCTTACAAGTACTCCCTCCGTTTCAAAATAGAAGACCCAACTTTATACTAACTTTGTATTAAAGTTAGTATAAAGTTGAGTTATCTATTTTAGAACGGAGGGAGTACAACGGCTTGTACATATTAGGATGGTTCTTACAAAAATATACGCAAGGGTCAAATGTCTTGCCTTGACAGCTACAGCTATGTACATTTCTATTGTTAGAACGATTGTTAAGAAATGCCAACTTTAAGTTTTCAGGTTTGACCTTTGAGTTTCCGCATTATAGAATTGTGTGGAGGAAAATACTGAAACCAGATCATGGTTATTCCGGGAATATACCTGAAAGGAACAGACTGTACAGACACAAGCAAGCTTTGGGAGAAAAGGTCAAGATCATACGATGATCTGTATCTTATGTTCTCACTACAAGCATGGATTTGGTGATTTGTCTCTCCTCCGTACCTACATGGCATGGCAGGAAGAAGGTAAGCGCACCGCCGGTTTCGGTAGGCCAAGAGGAAAGCAAGAAAATACAGAATTTTGATGATAAATGGATATGCAGTGCTAGGTCCTCCAGACATAGCCACATACGGTCTTTTCAGTATTTTTGAGATAGCTTGTCATACAAATACGATGTTTGAAATTGTTCTTCAACGCTTGCTAAACCCAATTTCAGAATTCAGATACGTTTCAGAACAAAATAGAATGCACCACCCACATGTTTCAGAACATTTATAGTGTTTTATATAGTATACAAAAAAATAAACATACAGATTAAGGGTCTCGTTGGTCCACGTGATACTAAAAATGCATAGCCAAAAATGTAGAATTGTGATGCCATACAATTTTGAATTCTACATGAATAGAGAACACGGGAATCTGCATAGAAATTGCTTGGTTCTAGCATAGGAAAAACGTATAAATTTTATTAAAGGATTGGCAAATTTTCATGAAGGATTAGGTGGATGGTGTTAAACATGTCTTGTACTTTGTGTTATTTGACTTGAATTCTACATGAACTGCAAACAAGGGATATGTATTAAAAGTTGTTTGATTCTAACATAGGAAACATGAAGAAATTTTCATGAAGGATTAGGTGCATGAAATAGTTGTCACAGAAAAAAAGGAAAATAACTTCAGAATTCAGACAACGCTCAGTACAAATAGCAACAGCAGCCATATAAACATTGGTCATCTGAAATATAAACTACAGTACTAAACAGTTTTTTGTAACAAACTACTCCTAAACATATGCAGATTAAGCAGCAAGAGCACAGCATTGAAAGCCGTGCTCCGTACTATTTAAATTGTTGTCTTGCATCCTCCCACTTTCTTCGTTTCTCTTTGCCAAATTGCAATCGGTCCGGCGAATCACAGCTTATAATATAGCTGCGGCATTAGATCATCGTGAAGGCAGAACCTGATGCAGACAGTACTTAGCTTATTTAAAACATTCTCGGCGGGAGAAAAATATGTGAAGATCCGATTATGCGGCGGAGCCTTGCCAACTTGTCACTAGTTTGTAGTACTAATTTGCAGTATACACAGCTTTCACACGGTGTTGGTCTCCACGATAATACAGTTACAATTATAAAGGGCGCGGAAGCGGACGTTTTGGTTCTCTGGGCGTATCTACACCCTATATGAAAAATAATAATTAGTAATTCAACAAAAAGTCAACAAATTCTGAAAATATTTTTAAAATAAACTTGACCTTCCATTTTACTTGTGAGAAAAAATCCAAAAAAAAGAAAATCCCATTTTGTCTTCAAAGACCCCCGCCCCCGCGTCGCCCATCTCGAGTGGCACGGGGGAACCCTAGCCGCAGCGAGCGAGGCCCCTCCCCTGCCCCCACCTCGCGCCGCCGCCGCCGGAGGGCCGGCCGGCGAAGCCGCGCCGGACCCCAGGAAGGTGGCGGCGGGGCGGATCTGATCCTCACGCCCCCAATCCCCCCATCTCCAAACCACCACCCGCATATCTCGCTCCTGGCGGTTGCCTGCGGGCCCGGCGACGCCGGCTCCGGTCGCTCGTCAGCCTAGCCCGCGTGGCTCCGGTCAGCCTCGCCCCTCCCCCTCCTCCCGCCCTTGGCCGCCGCGGACGCCCCCCTCGTGCGCCTCCTCCTCTCCGCCCGCGCCCCGCGTCCCCGAGATCCCGTCTGGCAGCTCTCGGGTGCCCTCCACGAACTGCTGCCCAAACTTGCCGGCCGGTGGCGAATCCGGCGCTCCTGGCCTTGCCATGGGCGCCCCCCTTTGCAGCCTCCCTCTCCATGATGGCGTGACCCAGCCCTGTTGGTGTTGTTGCCAGGCGTGAGGCCTGCAGCTGGAGGCGGAGGCGTCCGCGGCCTGCCTTCCGTGCAGGCGCCCCCTTCGTCTTCGGTGGCCCTCCCTTTCCCCGAGTCACGGTGACAGCTCTCGTGTGGAGGCATCGATGCTTCTATGGTGTGGCTGGCATGAGGCTCTGTCGGAAATATGCCCTAGAGGCAATAATAAAATGGTTATTATTGTATTTCCTTGTTCATGATAATTGTCTATTGTTCATGCTATAATTGTATTAACTGGAAACCGTAATACATGTGTGAATACATAGACCACAACATGTCCCTAGTGAGCCTCTAGTTGACTAACTCGTTGATCAATAGATGGTTAATGGTTTCCTGACCATGACCATGGACATAGGATGTCATTGATAACGGGATCACATCATTAGGAGAATGATGTGATGGACAAGACCCAATCCTAAGCATAGCACAAGATCGTGTAGTTCGTTTGCTAAAGCTTTTCTAATGTCAAGTATCATTTCCTTAGACCATGAGATTGTGTAACTCCCTGATACCGTAGGAGTGCTTTGGGTGTACCAAATGTCACAACATAACTGGGTGACTATAAAGGTGCACTACAGGTATCTCCGAAAGTGTCTGTTGGGTTGGCACGAATCGAGACTGGGATTTGTCACTCCGTATGACGGAGAGGTATCTCTGGGCCCACTCGGTAATGCATCATCATAATGAGCTCAATGTGACTAAGTAGTTAGTCACGGGATCATGCATTACAGAACAAGTAAAGTGGCTTACCGGTAACGAGATTGAAGGAGGTATTGGGATACCGATGATCGAATCTCGGGCAAGTAACATACCGATTGACAAAGAGAATTGCATACGGGGTTGCTTGAATCCTTGACATTGTGGTTTATCCGATGAGATCATCGTGGAACATGTGGGAGCCAACATGGGTATCCATATCCCGCTGTTGGTTATTGGCCGGAGAGATGTCTCGGTCATGTCTGCATGGTTCCCGAACCCGTAGGGTCTACACACTTAAGGTTCAGTGACGCTAGAGTTGTTATGGGAAATAGTATGTGGTTACCAAAGGTTGTTCGGAGTCCCGGATGAGATCCCGGACATGACGAGGAGCTACGGAATGGTCCGGAGGTGAAGATCGGTATATTGGACGAAGGGTATTGGAGTCCGGAATTGTTCCGAGGGTACCGGGTGATGACCAGCGTGTCCGAAAGGGGTTTCGGAGGCCCCGGCAAGCGTTGGGGGCCTTATGGGCCAAGGGGAGAGGGCACATCAGCCCACTAAGGGGTTGAGCGCCCCTCCCACCCCATCTCATGTAACCAGGAGAGGTGGGGGCGCCACCCCTAGGGCATCCGCCCCTCCCGGCTTGAGGGCAAGTTTCCTAGGGGGTGGGGGCGCCCAAACCCATCTAGGGTTTCCCCTGTGGCCGCCGCCCCTCCCCTAGGGAACCCTAGGGCGCCTCCCCCTCCTCCCTTCCCCCTATATATAGTGAGGGAGAGAGAGGGCAGCCGCACCCTTCCCCTGGCGCAGCCCTCTTCCTCCTCCAACACCTCCTCCTCCTCCGTAGTGCTTGGTGAAGCCCTGCCGGAGAACCACGAGCTCCATCACCACCATGACGTCGTGCTGCCGAAGTTTTCCCTCAACTTCTCCTCTCCCCTTGCTGGATCAAGAAGGAGGAGACGTCCCCGGGCTGTACGTGTGTTGAACGCGGAGGCACCGTTGTTCAGTGCTTAGATCGGATTCGGACGCGATCTGAATCGCTTCGTGAACGACTCCACCGACCGCGTTCTTGTAACGCTTCCGCATTGCGATCTTCAATGGTATGAAGATGCACTCCCCTCTCTCTCATTGCTAGTCTCTCCATAGATTGATCTTGGTGATGCATAGAAAATTTTGAATTTCTGCTACGTTCCCCTACAGTGGCATCATGAGCTAGGTCTATTGCGTAGATTCTATGCACGAGTAGAACACAAGTTGTTGTGGGTGTTGATTTTGTTCAATATGCTTACCGTTACTAGTCCTATCTTGTTTCGATGGTATTGTGGGATGAAGCGGCCCGGACCGACCTTACACGTACACTTACGTGAGACAGGTTCCATCTACTGACATGCACTTGTTGCATAAGGTGGCTAGCGGGTGCCAGTCTCTCCCACTTTACTTGGTTTGGATTCGATGAAAAGGGTCCTTATGAAGGGTAAATAGCAATTGGCATATCACGTTGTGGTTTTGGCGTAGGTAAGAAACGTTCTTGCTAGAAACCTATAGCAGCCACATAAAAAAAACTTGCAACAACAATTAGAGGACGTCTAACTTGTTTTTGCAGCATATGTCGTGTGATGTGATATGTCCAAGAAGGATGTGATGAATGAAATATATGTATGAGATTGATCATATTCTTGTAATAGGAATCACGACTTGCATGTCGATGAGTATGACAACCGGCAGGAGCCATAGGAGTTGTCTTTTATTTATTGTATGACCTGCGTGTCACTGAATAACGCCATGTAATTACTTTACTTCATTGCTAAACCGTTAGCCATAGTAGTAGAAGTAATAAGATGGTGAGACAACTTCATGGAGACACGATGATGGAGATCATGGTGTCATGCCGGTGACGATGATGATCATGGAGCCCCAAAGATGGTGATCAAAAGGAGCAAAATGATATTGGCCATATCATGTCACTATTTGATTGCATGTGATGTTTATCATGTTTATGCATCTTATTTTCTTAGAACGACGGTAGTAAATAAGATGATCACTCATAATAATTTCAAGAAAGTGTTCCCCCTAACTGTTCACCGTTGCGAAAGTTCGTTGTTTCGAAGCACCACGTGATGATCGGGTGTGATAGATTCTAACGGTCACATACAACGGGTGTAAGACAGATTTACACATGCAAAACACTTAAGTTGACTTGACGAGCCTAGCATATACAGACATGGCCTGGGAACACGAGAGACCGAAAGGTCGAACATGAGTCGTATAGTAGATATGATCAACATGAAGATGTTCACCGATGATGACTAGTCCGTCTCACGTGATGATCGGACACGGCCTAGTTGACTCGGATCATGTATCACTTAGATGACTAGAGGGATGTCTATCTGAGTGGGAGTTCATTAGATGAACTTAATTATCCTGAACATAGTCAAAAGGTCTTTGCAAATTATGTCGTAGCTCGCGTTTTAGTTCTACTGTTTTAGATATGTTACTAGAGAAAATTTAGTTGAAAGTTGATAGTAGCAATTATGCGGACTGGGTCCGTAAACTGAGGATTGTCCTCATTGCTGCGTAGAAGGCTTATGTCCTTAATGCACCGCTCGGTGTGCTGAACCTCGAACGTCGTCTGCGGATGTTGCGAACATCTGACATACACGTTTTGATGACTACGTGATAGTTCAGTAATGTTAAACGGTTTAGAATTGAGGCGCTAAAGACGTTTTAGAAACGTCACGGAACATATGAGATGTTCCAAGGGCTGGAATTGGGATTTCAGGCTCGTGCCCACGTCAAGAGGTATAAGACCTCCGACGAGCTTCTTAGCCTACAAACTACGGGAGAAAAGATCAATCGTTGAGCTTGTACTTAGATTGTCGGGGTACAACAATCACTTGAATCGAGTGGGAGTTAATCTTCCAGATGAGATAGTGATGTTTCTCCAAAGACATTGCCACCAAGCTACTAGAGCTTCGTGATGAACTATAACATATCAGGGATAGATATGATGATCCTTGAAATATTCGCGATGTTTGACACCGCGAAAGTAGAAATCAAGAAGGAGCATCAATTGTTGATGGTTAGTGAAACCACTAGTTTCAAGAAGGGCAAGGGCAAGAAGGGGTACTTCATGAAACGGCAAATCAGTTGCTGCTCCAGTGAAGAAACCCAGGGTTGAACCCAAACTCGAGACTAAGTGCTTCTGTAATGAGGGAACGGTCACTGAATCAGAACTACCCTAGATACTTGGTAGATGAGAAGGCTGGCAAGGTTGACAGAAGTATATTGGATATACATTGTATTAAATGTGTACTTTACTAGTACTCCTAGTAGCACCAGGGTATTAAGATACCGGTTCGGTTGCTAAGTGTTAGCAACTCGAAAAAAAAAGATCTACGGAATAAACGAAGACTAGCTAAAGGTGAGATGATGATGTGTGTTGGAAGTGTTTCCAAGGTTGATGTGATCAAGCATCACCTGCTCCCTCTACCATCGAGATTGGTGTTAAACCTAAATAATTGTTATTTTGTGTTTGCGTTGAGCATAGACATGATAGGATTATGTCTATCGCAATGTGGTTATTCATTTAAGGAGGATAATGGTTACTCTATTTATTTGAATAATACCTTCAATGGTCTTGCACCTAAAAGAATGATTTATTAAATCTCGATCGTAGTGATACACATGTTCATGCCAAAAGATATAAGATAGTAATGATAGTACCACCTACTTGTGGCACTGCCATTTGAGTCATATTGGTATAAAATGCATGAAGAAGCTCCATGTTGATGGATCTTTGGACTCACTCGTTTTTTGAAAAGTTTGAGACATGCGGACCATGTCTATTGGTATGTGCGCATGTAGAAACTCCATGCAGATGGATCGTTTGGACTCACTTGATTCTAAATCACTTGAGACATGCAAATCATGCCACATGGGCAAGATGACTAAAAAGCCTCATTTTCAGTAAGGTGGAACAAGAAAGCAACTTGTTGGAAGTAATACATTTTGATGTGTGCAGTCCAATGAGTGCCGAGGCACGCAGTGGATATCGTTATGTTCTTACTTCCAGATGATTTGAGTAGATACTGAGTATATTTACTTGATGAAACACAAGTCTGAATTATTGAAAGGTTCAAGTAATTTCAGAGTGAAGTTGAAGATCGTCGTGACAAGAGGATAAAATGTCTATGATATGATCATAGAGATGAATATCTGAGTTACGTGTTTGGTACACAATTAAGACATTGTGGAAATTGTTTCACAACTAATACCGCCTGGAACACCATAGTGTGATGGTGTGTCCGAACATCATAGATGCACCCTATTGGATATGGGGCATACCATGATGTCTCTTATCGAATTACCATTATTGTTCATGGGTTAGGCATTAGAGACAACCACATTCACTTTAAATAGGGAACCACGTAATTCCATTGAGATGACACCGTATGAACTATGGTTTAGAGAAACCTAAGTTGTCGTTTCTTAAAAGTTTGGGGCTGTGACGCTTATGTGAAAAGGTTTCAGCCAAATAAGCTCGAACCCAAAGCGGATAAATGCATCTTCATAGGACACCCAAAATAGTTGGGTATACCTCCTAATTCAGATCCGGAAGCGAAAATCATTGTTTCTAGAAATGGGTCCTTTCTCGAGGAATAGTTTCTCTCGAAAGAATTGAGTGGGAGGATGGTGGAGACTTGATGAGGTTATTGAACCATCACTTCAACCAATGTGTAGCAGGGCACATGAAGCTGTTCCTGTGGCACCTACACCAATTGAAGTGGAAGCTGATGATAGTGATCATGAAACTTCGGATCAAGTCACTACCAAACCTTGTAGGTCGACAAGGATGCGTACTACTTCAGAGTGGTACGGTAATCCTATCTTGGAGGTCATGTTGCTAAACAAAAAAGAACCTACGAGCTATGGAGAAGCGGTGGTGGGCCCGGATTCCGACAAATGGCTAGAGGCCATAAAATCCGAGAGAGGATCCATGTATGAAAACAAAGTGTGGACTTTGGAAGAACTACTTGATGGTCATAAGGCTATTGGGTACAGATGGATTTTAAAAGGAAGACGGACAATGATGGTAAGTGTCACCATTAAGAAAGCTCGACTTGTCGCTAAGATGTTTTCCGACAAGTTCAAGGAGTTGACTACGATGAGACTTTCTCATTCGTAGCGATGCTAAAGAGTCTGTTGGAATTATATTAGCAGTTACTGCATGATTTATGAAATCTTGCAGATAGGATGTCAAAACATTGTCTCCTCGATGATATTCTTGAGGAAAGGTTGTATGTGATACAACCAAGAGGTTTTGTCAATCCTAAAAGATGCTAACAAGTATGCAAAGCTCCAGCAATCCTTCTAAGGACTGGAGTAAGTATCTCGTAGTTGGAATATACACTTTGATGAGATAATCAAAGATTTTGGGTTTATACAAAGTTTATAGAAACTTGTATTTCCAAAGAAGTGAGTGGGAGCACTATAGAATATCTGATGAGTATATGTTATTAACATATTGTTGATCAGAAATGATGTAGAATTTCTGGACAGCATATAGGGTTATTTGAAAAGTGTTTTCCAATGGAAAACCTGGATTAAGCTACTTGAACATTAAGCATCAAGATCTATAAGGATAGATAAAAATGCTTAATAGTACTTTCAAATAAATACATACCGTGATAAGATTTTGAAGGAGTTCAAAATAGATCGGCAAAGAAGGAGTTCTTGGTTGTGTTATAAGGTGTGAATATTGAGTAAGACTCAAGACATGACCACGGCAGAAGGGAGAGAAAGGATGAAGGTCGTCCCCTATGCTTCAGACGTAGGCTCTATAGTATGCTATGCTGTGTACCGCACCGGAAGTGTGCCTTGACATGAGTCAGTCAAGGGGTACAAGAGTGATCCAGTAATGGATCATAGGATAGCGGTCAAACTTATCCTTAGTAACTAGTGGACTAAGGAATTTTATCGATTATGGAGGTGGTAAAAGAGTTTGTCGTAAAGGGTTACGCCTATGGAAACTTTGACACTAATCCGGATTATTCTGAGTAGTAAACCGCATTCGTATAGTAGAACAGTTATTTGGAATAGCTCCAAATAGAGTGTGGTAGCTGCATCTAGGAGATGGCATGGAGATTTGCAAAGCACACACGGATCTGAAAGGTTCAGATCCGTTGACTAATAACCTCTCTCACAAGCGAGATATGATCAAACCCCATGGGTGTTGATTCATTACAATCACATAGTGATGTGAACTAGATTATTGACTCTAGTGCAACTGGGAGACTGTTGGAAATATGCCCTAGAGGCAATAATAAAATGGTTATTATTGTATTTCCTTGTTCATGATAATTGTCTATTGTTCATGCTATAATTGTATTAACTGGAAACCGTAATACATGTGTGAATACATAGACCACAACATGTCCCTAGTGAGCCTCTAGTTGACTAGCTCGTTGATCAATAGATGGTTATGGTTTCCTGACCATGGACATAGGATGTCATTGATAACGGGATCACATCATTAGGAGAATGATGTGATGGACAAGACCCAATCTTAAGCATAGCACAAGATCGTGTAGTTCGTTTGCTAAAGCTTTTCTAATGTCAAGTATCATTTCCTTAGACCATGAGATTGTGTAACTAGCTGATACCATATGAGTTCTTTGGGTGTACCAAACGTCACAACGTAACTGGGTGACTATAAAGGTGCACTACAGGTATCTCCGAAAGTGTCTGTTGGGTTGGCACGAATCGAGACTGGGATTTGTCACTTTATATGACGGAGAGGTATCTCTGGGCCCACTCGGTAATGCATCATCATAATGAGCTCAATGTGACTAAGTAGTTAGTCACGGGATGATGTATTACGGAATGAGTAAAGTGACTTGCCGGTAACGAGATTGAACGAGGTATTGGGATACCGACGATCGAATCTCGGGCAAGTAACATACCGATTGACAAAGAGAATTGCATACGGGATTGCATGAATCCTTGACATTGTGGTTCATCCGATGAGATCATCATGGAACATGTGGGAGCCAACATGGGTATCCAGATCCCGCTGTTGGTTATTGGCCGGAGAGATGTCTCGGTCATGTCTGCATGGTTCCCAAACCCGTAGGGTCTATGGGAAATAGTATGTGGTTACCGAAGGTTGTTCGGAGTCCCGGATGAGATCCCGGAAATGACGAGGAGCTCCGGAATGGTCCGGAGGTGAAGATCGATATATTGGACGAAGGGTATTGGAGTCCGGAATTGTTTCGGGGGTACCAGGTGATGACCAGCGTGTTCGAAAGGGGTTTCGGAGGCCCCGACAAGCGTTGGGGGGCCTTATGGGCCAAGGGGAGATGGCACATCAGCCCACTAAGGGGCTGAGCACCCCTCCCACCCCATCTCACGTAACCAGGAGAGGTGGGGGCGCCACCCCTAGGGCAGCCGCCCCTCCCGGCTTGGGGGGCAAGTTTCCTCAGGGGTGGGGGCGCCCAAACCCATCTAGGGTTTCCCCTGTGGCCGCCGCCCCTCCCCTAGGGAACCCTAGGGCGCCTCCCCCTCCTCCCTTCCCCCTATATATAGTGAGGGAGAGAGAGGGCAGACGCACCCTTCCCCTGGCGCAGCCCTCTCCCTCCTCCAACACCTCCTCCTCCTCCGTAGTGCTTGGCGAAGCCCTGCCGGAGAACCACGAGCTCCATCACCACCATGCCGTCGTGCTGCCGGAGTTCTCCCTCAACTTCTCCTCTCCCCTTGCTGGATCAAGAAGGAGGAGACGTCCCCGGGCTGTATGTGTGTGGAACGCGGAGGCACCGTTGTTCGGTGCTTAGATCGGATTTGGCCGCGATCTGGATCGCTTCGTGAACGACTCCACCGACCACGTTCTTGTAACGCTTCCGCATCGCGATCTTCAAGGGTACGAAGATGCACTCCCCTCTCTCTCGTTGCTAGTCTCTCCATAGATTGATCTTGGTGATGCGTAGAAAATTTTGAATTTCTGCTACGTTCCCCTACAGGCTCCTCGCGGCGGATCATTGCTGGTGGTGCTCCGGTCTCGGTTGCCTAGGGCCCGCGTCTCTCCGGTGTCCCCTGCTGCCGGTGCCGGGCAGCTCCAGCCTCGGCGACCGTGTGGCTGCATCCCCTCCAGCTCACTCGGCTTGTCGATGTCACGACGGCTAAGGCCACGGCAGCTGGGATCTGCGTCTCTCCAGTCCTAGCTTGCCGACGCTACTGGACGCCGCTGCCCCAGATCTGCTCGCGAGGTTTTGCTTCGTCTCCAGCCCTACCTTGTATGCCTCAAGGCTCCACGTTTTGCCAGATCCAAGTGCTCGTGGGTTTGTGGGCGATGCCACCCACCGACGACAAGTGCAGCCTTGCCAACCCCCTCCAGACATGGTAATTCCGACCAACTTTGACTTCCACATCTTCAATTCCGGATTAGGCGGCTATGGGATTGCTCAGCTTCAGGCCAGGGAGAGATCCCTGTTCGGCTTGCCGGTGCTGGCAGCAGTGGCGCCCGCGGGTGTCGCTTCCTTCTTGGAGGCGCTGTCAAGGCCTTCAGCTGCGCCCCTCTTCAAGCTCAGGGGAAACCCTAGGTCTGACTCCCCGGGACCGGATAGCGATGGCGTCCCGGCACCGTCTTCCTTCTTGAAGGCGTTATCTTGCGAGCTCGCGGTGTCCCTGATTCTGGCTTGGTAGATGTTGGAATTCTTGTGTAGGTTCAGCATTGCCGCTTGGTTCGGGTTTGGTAAGTCTAGTTGTGATGTATCCTTTGTTCGGGCCGAGCATCCCCTTCTCTCTGCTCCGGGCACCATGTTCACGCCTGCTTGTGTCCGTGTCATGTGTTGTACCCCCTTTGTACTCATTCTACTCCTTCTATCAATGTAAAGATACGAAAGCTTTGCGTATTCGCGAAAAAACTTCTTTTCAAAAAAGACATTTTTTTGGCTAAAATAGTGTGAATAGTGACCTATAATAGCAAATAAATTTTGTCTTTTTTGCCCTGAAGTCAGCGCTGGTTTTTTTTCGTGAAAATTTATATACTAGTGCAAAAGAAAGTCAAGTTTATTCCAAAAAACCTTCTAAACTATTTTGACCTTTTGTTTATTTATTAAATCCCATATATGGTGTATATACAACCAGGTTTCAAAGTGTATTTCCCTCTAATATAAGGGCGGTATATGGGTCTCCACTCCTACAATCTTACCATCTTAAGGCTAGCTATAAGGGTCTCCACTCCTTCCAATAAGGGCCCCACCTCTCCTCGCCAGTGATGGAGCTAGCATTTGAGAACAGGGTGGTCCGCACATAATTTTTTTTCTTGATAAGAAATATGACATGTGAAAATTCTAAATAATTACCAATATTATATAGAAATAGATCAATATGGTCTTACAAACACACTAAAATTCTCAATTAAGTCGTAAAGAAACCTACATACTAAATATTACATGGACCATATATACATAATACATACCTTGAGATAGTATTGAACAATTCTGCAGTAAATATTATTTTCAATCAAAGCTATTTGGGGCAGATGATATGCGAAATTATGCATTTGTTTGGTTCATCTAGTCGATAGTATAGCACAACAAAAAAATACTAATCAGAAATTGGGTATTTGATACCTTAAATTAGGCTGACTTGCTTAGTTGCTATCGTTGGACTGGGCAGTGGGGCACTGGGCGGCGGCCGCCGGTCTTTGCAGGGGTGTCAGGCGGCCGAAGAGTTAGGGGCGCAGCCCCACAACATAGGGCAGGGGAGAGACGCGCAACACAGGGCAGGGGCAACGCCGTGGGAAGGAGAGGCGGGATCCGGCCAGCAAGGGTGGCGAGACGGCTATGGCGAGGGTGTCACGAGTCAGGACGAGGCGACTGGAGGGCTGGCTCTGCTCGATGTAGGCAGCTAGATGACGAGGGCGTGGCTGCTGCGTTCGTTCTGGGTCAACAGGCAAGTGCTATTGGGCTGTTTTTTCTCTAGCCCATTTAGTGATTCATAGGTATATAGGCTTATCAGAAATCCCAGGGTGGGCTGTGGCCCACCCTGGCCACCCTGTAGCTCGCGAGGCGACGGGGAGGGGCCTTCCATCTGCACTGGCGATCTGGTGTCTTTGGCTCCGGATTTGATCAGTTCAGCGACGGTGACAAGCGCGCGGGATTCATCACAGAGGCTCTCGCGGTTTGGCGAGGTGGCGTGGCAGCCCTTCTCCCAGGCTCCAGTGGTGGCACACGCAGGCAGTGGCCGGTGTGCCAGGGCTCCCATGGTGGCAGTACTGTTGTGGATGGTCGTCAAATCTGGGTGGCCAGATCTGGGGCTTTGAAGGCGGTCTGTACGGTGCACATGTTGTCGGTTGGATACTCATGGGACAGATCCGGGTGAAAACCTGGTCTCCGGCCGGTGGCCGGAGCCGGTGATGGTGACGCCCTCGGCGTCGTTTCCTTCTTGAAGGCATCATCAAGGTGAAGCTCCCAACTCCTTCCGTTACCTCCGGGGAAACCCAAGACGGCGGCGCACTTGTGTTGTTCCCTCCTCGGGGGCATCTTTGGAGGTGTGCATTGGCTTGAGGGATCAGTGGACGGTCCCAGCGGTGGAGCGGCATTCCATATGACGCATCAACGACGTGGAGTCTCGGCGGCGTGGCGCGGTAGGGCCTCGGCGATGGATGTGTGATGATAGATGCGTGCAGGGAGGAGGCATTGTCTGGCACCCTGGGGGCATCGACAACATGCTTGGCAAGGTTGATGCGTCACTATCTGCTCTGAAGATGGATCACGGCGACGACGATATGTGAGAGTGCATCAAACCGGTTTGCGCCCCATAACCTAGTATGTGGCTTGGTTGGGGCCTCCGACTTTAGATGTTAGGCATTTATGAGATGTCTGTTTGGTATTAGGCTCGGACTATTGGCAACCCTTCATCAAGTGGATAGGAATAGCGACATATGTTGCTAAGATGGTGGCTTCAGACTACCTGATGTACTACTTTGTAAGGTCTTTATGAATAATTAATAAAATGGATGCATGCATCTTCTAGATGCAGAGGCCAGGGGTCATCCTCCTTTTCGAGAAAAAAATCTTACCTGTGCAACTCATGGTGTCGTAGGTTACGCAATTAAAAATATATGGACGAAATGTATAAGAGTATTGTCACTGATCGGGAGATAATTTATCAAAGTCTTATCTATAATAACATCTCTTATCTAGAACAACTTTAAAATAAGTAAATAGAGTGACATCACCAAAACCGCAAACTTGGCATAATAAATGAAATTATCGATGACAGCTCAATGCAGAAATTAATAGTGTCAATAGCATAAGTAAAGTTTTGTCCAATCAGTGAGATATGCAAACGACTCATACTACTTGATAATTTTCACTAGAAGGAATCCAAAACATTTCATTTATCGATTATAGTTATCTTAATAAATATTAGAGAAACGAAAAGACATCTAGCGGGATAAGAATGTTTTGTGTAATTAATATATGATGTCGCATTGCATATATTAGATGTCAATCATGTGCATGCATCAACTATTTTTAAACACAGTAGACGTTTGGCTCTCTGGCGGTTACTAGAAGCTCATTTTTATTTTTGTTGAAGTATGATGATCCCATTTACTAGAACCTATTTTTTTGTGGGACATTTACTAGAACCTATGACTGTACATATTTTCTCACTAAATCATTTTCCTTAATCGTGCTCTAAACAAACATATCATTGTGTTAGATGAAATGTTTATTTTAGCAACCACCCTGTAATAATAAAATTTAGGTAACTTAGGTACCATTCTAAACTCTCCATGATACCTTAAAAATCAAATATACCTGGCTAGCATTTGTTCTAGAATGTAAGAACCATAGGTTATCCATCAGAAACACAGTTGATTTCCTCAGTACAATAGAAGCAAAACAATATGCAACATATGAACCACGACCACACTTTCCTAATAAGCATGGTTCCCTAATACCTGATAGTTGCACAAGCTATTGTTTCAAGAAATTCACTCGAATATGTCACTTTCATTCAACTATACATATACAGGAGATGACGTATGTGTAAGGTCCATAATCTAAGGCGCCATTGTTACTTATTAGCTGCAAAGTTAGGTAACATTACTTCCTGAAAGCAACCTCTCATGACAACAAGATACGTCTCACTGTTTACAATCTATCATCATCACGCTTGACAATTACATAACTGATAAGTTGAATTATGCAAGCCGTGTCAATTTTAAATGGGTTGACATTTTTAGTTTATTGTCGTTTGACCATACTATCTCCTCTTTTAAATTAATGTTTCAAGAAAAATTTACTCCAAGATGGCACTTTCATGCAACTATCCACCAATATACAAGAGAGGACTTATGGTTATTAATGTTTCAACAAATCCACATATATACTATCCTCTCTTTTTTAGTAATCGCGTTAGGGGGGGGGGAGTTCCCCGGCCTGAATAAATTTTTCAAAGTATAATGCAGCCAAGGCCGATTACAACTGTACCAGAATTACATAGGAATTACATAGGCATGCAGGCGCGTGAGGAGAGAAACACAGGTTGTGAGAAAGCGTGTTCCTTGGCAATAGCCTTACAAACTCTATGCGACCACAAATCCAAATCAAAGATCGTAAGTCCGAGAGTATTTACTGAGTGAGTGTCGATGGAGTGAAATGCATGGGCGTTCCATATCTTTCAGAAACTCACTATCTTCTTTTAACGTAATGTTTCAAGAAACTCACTCCAAAATGTCATTTTCATAACTATGAGGTACGGATCACTATGTACAATACATCATCATCATTCTTGACAATTACATAAGTAATTAGTTGCATTATGCAAACCAAATGTTAGCCGTGTCAATTTTTAATGGGTTAATGAGAACAAGAGTTGCCTTCTTTCACATAACCAAAATTATCATTGGTAACGGTAACACGACTAGATTCTGGGAGGATACTTGGTTAGGGGAGACGCCACTGGCCACACAATATCCTTCTCTGTGCAATATTGTGCAACATAAGGAAGCTTATGTGGCTACAATATTACATATTGTTCCCCTGAATATCCAGTTCAGAAGGTCTCTAGTAGGTGACTGGTGGGATAGTTGGTTACATCTCATTCGAAGGTTGATGGATGTTCACCTCTCTAATGAGCTAGACATGATTCACTGAAAACTATCCATCAATATGATATTTTCCCTCAGGTCTATGTATCTAGACCTAATAAACTCTGGTCCAATTCCAAAATCAAGTCATATTTGGAAGATTAAAGTCCCTGTGACAATCAAGATATTCATGTGGTTCACTCACGAGGAAGTAATTCTTACAAAGGACAACTTAGCCAAGCGAAGATGGGAGGGTAGTAAGCAATGCTGCTTATGTGATCAGGATGAGAATATAAAACACCTCTTTTTCGAATGTTCGCTCGCGAAACTTCTATGGTGTACGATTCAAGTGGCCTTCAATGTTAACCCTCCGTCTAGTATTAACACATTATTTGGATCGTGGCTAGATGGAGTGAAGCCGAGTATTGCAGGGCATATTCAGATAGGAGTATGTACATTACTATGGCCGATATGAAACTGCAGAAACGACATGATTTTTAACAGGCAACCTCTCATAAATTTTTTGTAGGTCATATATAGAGCCACGTCTTAGGTCCGTATGTGGTCCTTACTCAGTCATGCGGAAGTCAAGGAGCATATGTCTATTGGATGGAACTGTTGGGAGATGGTAGCAAGGGATATTTACAACTGATTTGGATGCTGGTCCAATAATAGACTAGGTGTTTAGCCATCTTGTTCTATTTTCGTCGGTTGTGGCAAATTTATTTTTGACCTTACTTTGGCTCTTTTGAGAGCGAGTTTTGTATCAGGGAGCTTTTGTGTGATATTTTTTGTTAATAATATGATTTCATGCATCATTCAGATGCATTCCTCCTTTTTCAAGAAAAAATGCCATCACCCCCCCTGTGTCGCGAAACAACTTCAATCTGAACATCAACATCATGTGGTTCTAGCTTTCACCGAAGGATCTCGATCAATGCTCGCCATCAAAAGATATGGGTCTAGCTGCTGCGAGTGAATTGCAAAAAACATCGACACTTCAGGCTAGGTTTGCAGGATCCACACATATACAGAATTGTGCCAAAAAGCACTAATTTTTTTTCTTAATTTTTTGCAAAAAACACTGGTTGCTCGTTTGGACCGTTTTAAGTGCGTTTATGACAGGAGGGGCCCACATCTGTCGACGTGGCAACACTGTTCACACAGAGACGCCGTTAGATGGCGTTACACGCTGCTCGCGCACCGATTCGAGCCGCTCGGGTCAAACACCCCCGAAGCGGTGCAGGCCCACCCCCCAGCCCTCACTCTCTCTCGTCCTTCTCCCCTCTATGCTCCCGCTCGTTCGCCGCTACCACCCCCTCCTACATCTCTGACCGCCGTCGCCGCCACATCGCCATGGTGTCCTGGTCTAATGACGACAACAGCGAGAACTCTCACCAGTACGTCGAATCAGCTTCAGACGAGGGCATCATCAAGGTGAGTTGCTTGAGCTCAAGCTAGGGTTAGGGTTGGGATTTGGGGATTTTTCTACTGAGCTTGATCTGAAGTTTTGTTTGCTTTCCTTTGCACCTACAGATCCCTAAAACCACGGATGACTCCGATTTCGAGGGCACTGAACCTGAGTATTTGTGCAATGAACACTCCCTGCCAGCAGAGAGGCGTGTTGCTTTCGAGGGCATCCATACTGGTAGGAGGTTCTTTGCTTGTGCTGTGAAGGTATGTTCCAAATTTATGCTAATCTGGTCATTGTTTAGTACTGATTTTATAGTTAGCCGATTTGGTGTGTTAGTTTCTCAGTGAGGTCAATGTTTATATGTGAGCATGTGCACAATGTTGTCAGCAGATCTGTCCTATTAGTTAGACTGTTAATTAATTATGTATTTTTCTGTGATAGTGGTGGGTTAGTGAGGTCATTGTTTATATGCCAGTATGTGCATAGGGTTGGGAGCACTGATTGAGACTTGTTACTTTACAACATGTGGATTAGTGAGCACTGTAATTGTGTAACTCAGTGTGTCATATAGCTCATACCTATTTGTTTAACTCATTGTGTTACTTTATACCTGCTTGTTAGTTTATAGCATTTGGATTAGTGAGCACTTTTCACCATTTGTTTAACACTAATATTACAGGAGAGAAGAAACTGTGGGCTAGTTTAATGGGTTGATCCATTTTGGCCAGCCTCAATGGAGAATGCATTGACCAAGTTGTGGGATAAGTATGAAGAGTGCAGGAGGAGCAAGATTGAGGAGAATCTGGAAAGCTCATTTGTTGTTCACAATCTGACACAACAGAAGATCAAGCTGCAGGCAAGTTATGAGAGGTTGGTTGAAGATGTCAACGGCCTCTTGGATGCCCAGGAGCAGAGGGCTCAGATGCAGAGAGTTAAGATGCAGAACAAACCTGGTGAGAAAAAGCTGCAGGAGAAGTATGACATGCTCAAGAACCTGTCAGTTGCTGAAGCCAATGTCATTAGGATCATGAAGTTGAAGCTTGTTGAAGAGAAGATTAAGTTGCAGGCCCACATTAATGAGCTTGAGAAGGTTGTGGAGCAGACCAAGCTGAAGCTCAATGGGATCAAGGCCATCTTAAATGAATGAGCAGTATAATGTAATATGCTGATTATTAGTACCACCAGCATGGTTATGGGATGATGAGTAATATAATTATGGTGATGTAATGACTACTATTAGATGAATGATATACTAATCTCTAAATTATGGTTATGTAATGTACCTATTTAGCATTAAGCACTATCGTGTAATATGGTACTTATTAGTTATGGTTATGTATGGATCTTCTAGTTTGCCGAATCTGATGTTGTTTGGTTGGTTTTGTCGATGTTGATTGACCCTAGCCTCATTTGGTTGGTTTTGTCGATGCCGAGAGAGCCTAGACTCACTTGGTTGGTTTTGTCGATGACGAGAGACCCTAGACTCACATTGGTGGATTTTTTTTACGCCGAGTGACCCTAGACTCACTTTGGTGTGTTTTTCGACGCCGAGGGAACCTAGACTCACTTTGGTGGACTTTTCGACATCGAATGACCCTAGACTCACTTTGGTGGGTTTTTCGACGTCGAGTGACCCTAGACTCACTTTGGTGGGTTTTCCGACATCGAGTGACCCTAGACTCACTTTGGTGGGTTTTTCGACGCCGAGGGACCCTAGACTCACTTTGGTGGATTTTCCGACATCGAGTGACCCTAGACTCACTTTGGTGGGTTTTTTGACGCTGAGGGACCCTAACTCACTTTGGTGGGGTTTTCGATGCTGAGGGACCCTAGACTCACTTTGGTGGGTTTTTCGACGTCGAGGGACCCTAGACTCACTTTGGTGGATTTTCCGACGTCGAGGGACCCTAGACTCACTTTGCTGGGTTTTTTGACGCCGAGGGACCCTACAATCATAGTAAGCATCATCATCATCAGAATCACCAGCATCACAGCCAACAAACTCAATCGACATCTATCCACTGATTTGCTCTTCCTTCCATTGGGCAGAACAAATTGTACTTCCTCAGCTCCATCATCATATTCTTGCTTCAAAACACCAAGATCTGCCTCCCCATCTGATGATGGTGCCTAAACGTCCTCAAATCTCTGTTCCAAGCTAGAATGTGACCTCTTCGTTGGCCCTTTTCTAGCTTTCTTCTTCTTTGTAGGCACATCTTGCTGCTCCACCTGCTCATCTTGCTCCACCTGCTCCTCTTGGTGCACCTGCTCCTCTTGCTCCACCTCCACATGCTGCCCTTCCTCAGCTTCCTCATACACTTCATCCAATCAGTGTCTCCACCAAAATGAATGAGTGGATCCTCTCTTTGCTTCCTCATTTCATTAAGCCTCTGAAGATAGTCCTCATCTGCATCTAGATCTGAATCATCTCCAGTTAGCAGAATTGGTAGCTTCTGCTTAACCTTATTTACATGCCCAGTTGCAACCTTATGTTTCCTAAATTTGGCAATCTTTGTTCTCCTCTTCAACTCCATTATTGTCTCCAGTTCATCCTGATCTACTGCAATGCATTGTTCCATGGCAGCATATGTATCCAAAGGAACCTGCATATCATGGTTTGTGCTCTGCTGTGTGGTGTAGAACTGCAGTGGCTCTGGTTGACTCTGTATTCTACTTTTTGGTGGTGATCTTAAGAGAACACAAGAAGGATCTACTACATACACAGGGTTCTCTCCTAATTGGCTCAAAGGAAGCTGCTCCTCATACAGATAGCCTGAGTTCAAATCTGCAGGTCTTGGATCAGTGCCCCTAACCACTGTCAAGTTAACTACATTCTAATCATTGTTAGCAATATGGTCAAGCATTTCATCCACCTTATCATCATCACAAATTTCATCCATTCCTGTAATCCCTACACCAGGATCCCTCACAAAATACATGAAATCATTCAGCCCATATCCCTCTGTCTCTATCAGGGCAACCAAATTATAATATGTTATGTCTAAAATGCAAACTAATATCTCCAAGTTCTCTCTGTCATGGAAGTGCATTCTAACTTGCCAAACATCATCATTCAAACTGCACACAAATAATTAAAATATCTTAGTTAATAGAGCACTAAAACAGAATATCTTAATTAACAAAGCACTAAAATAGAGCACCAATGTACTGTAAATAAAAATGCATAAACTACATCACTAACAATGCCAAAAAACCTAAATCCTAACCCTAAATCCTAGAATCACAATTAACAGAGCACTAAACTACATCAACCACAACTAAATCCTAACCCTAACCCTAGAATCACAATTAACAGAGCACTAGACTACATCACTAACAGTGCCAAAAAACCAAACCATAACCCTAGAATCACAATTAAGAGAGCACTAAATTACATCACTAACAGTGCCAAAAAAACCTAACCCTAACCCTAGAATCGATCGACAGGAAGAGGGAACTCACTAGATGCCGCCAAACGACGAGGCAATCCGGTGGCTCTCCATCGGATTCTCCTTCATTGCCCTGGCCCAAGATCTTGCCGCCGCATATTTGAGACAGTGATGGGGGCTCTGGATGGGGCTGCTCGCATCCGACGGCCAGCTAGGGTTTGAGCTCCCGCATACATCTCCCACCGGTGGACCATCATCTCCAACGCCGGCAGACCCGCTGCAGTCGCCGCCTGCGCCGCCAGCCGTCACCATGACTCAGAGGAGAGAGTGCGGGGTGGAAAAGAGAGGGATAGGAGCGCAACGGGTGGGAACGACTCGAGTACTAAGCGGCCCAGCTCGAACCGGTGTGCGAGTGGCGTGTAATGCCGTCTAACAACGCCTGCTTGTGAACAGTGTTGCCACGTCGACAGATACGGGCCCCTCCTGTCATAAATGCACTTAAAACGGTCCAAACGAGCAACCAGTGTTTTTGGCAAAAAATTAGTGCTTTTTGGCACAATTCCGTATATGTGTGGATCCTGCAAACCTAGCCTGAAGTGTCGATGTTTTTTGCAATTCACTCAGCTGCTGCCCTAGCCGGAAAGAATGGGACAGTGAGCCATTCATACTGAAAAGAGTAATCCGTTTTTGAAGTATATCAAATTTAGAGGAAAAAGCTGGAAGAAGACGACGGGATTGTTGATAGATCCCCTCTACATACTAACCAAGAGGACCAAGTGCAAACCTCTGTCTCTTTTTCTCGCCGGGTGGATTCAACACCTTGGCTGCCACAAGCATTGCCATTGTCTACAGCAGCTGGATGTTGAGCAAGCCAATTATTAAGTTGTTGTTCGTACAGTTGTTCAACAGATAATCCATGATTATTAAGGTGCTGGCAGTTCTCACTATTATGAATTCAACATGCTTTGATGGGATTATAATTGGCTTACCATAAAAGTATACATAGTAGAAAAGTCAGGAGATCGGCTGCGACATGAACATTATGTGTATTATGTGGTCATCATATTCTCTCTAGTCTCTAGTACTCCCTCTGTAAAGAAATATAAGAGCGTTTAGTTCACTAAAATAGTGATCTTAACTCATAGAAAAATAGTGGACTTTTAGTTCTTATATTTTTTTTACAGAGGGGGTACTTTGGTAAATTCTGGTTCAATGATCTGATCTCATACTACTTCTAGTGAGTACATGACTGATTGATTCAAATACATCTGTCAACTCATAGAAAAATCAAAATTGCTTCACACTTGACACTTGATGCACGATCGGCAAACGACACCTGCTCCCCAACAACGCTAGCATCAGCTACGGAAAAAACAATTGCTTCCTGCGTTCACAGGCAGCTGCCAAGTAAGATCGTGCAAGAGTCGGCCACAAATATGTCGTCTGTATAGCAGCGCCGTAGAAAAATAGTGGACTTTTAGCTCACTGGATATCCCTTAACCTGGTGGGCCCTGACAATTTAGTTAGTTGGCCTCTTGAAGATATTTGGGCATTTGGCTACTCATTATTTTCTTGATCAAGTTAAGATGATTACACTGGAGTATAAGAGAATATTCATGATTAAAGGTGAACGAAGAGGTATACTTATAGCTTTCACATCTTCCATTTCACAACAGATTCATCTTTTAAAGCAAAAAGGAAATGTTTACTCTCAACTACTGGCAGAATTTGGATTACACGTATCAAAGCTAAAACCTTAACCCATGAATTTTACTAGTTTTAAGGTACTTCTAAATAACATTTTTTTTTCAGGAGGGAAATAAATCCAGTAGACAGTAAAAGGAAATGAGAAAATACAAATTAGTGTAGAATATTAATGAGATTCAGACAATTCAAGTAGTATAGAAAACTGAGCCAACTTTAGAAATATCTTCAGGAAAATCACATGGTTGTATCATATATAGACGCCCTAAGAATTAATCTATTGGCATCCATCCTATTTTCATGTTTAAAATGACAAAAAAATTGCGGTTATTGTCATCTTCCACGCGTTAGGTAATATAAGTTAATCGATCTAATGTCTGAAGACCAAAAGTACTCCCTCCGTCTCATAATATAAGACGTATTTTGACACTAGTGTCGTGTCAAAAAACGTATAGTGTCAAAAAACGTCTTGCACGGGACGAAGGGAGTAGAATTTTCTTTCCTTCTCCATGTTTAAGACAGGAATACAATGATAGAGCTCCTTGTGTGGATAATAACCATATTACTTGCGTGTATGTGTTGTCCAACTTGTTATTGGCTACATCGAAGTGCACGTTGAAGAAGACAATACGATTGACAGTATGTATTAAAACCTTAAATATATATTTTTTTGAAACCACCACATATATTGATTAACCAAGAATGTTATTACAATCATTCATTACAAAATTCACCACGCAGGGCGGAACATCGTTAACAACGATACCATCCGATCTATTATCGAAACTAAACTTTGCAATCGTATGTGCCACAATATTAGCCGAACGATTAATCTTGGAGTATTTAAAATTATTTATAAGCTTTGATAAACTCCTTGCTTCCTTTTTCAAATCAGCCATTGAAGACATGTCTCCTATTTCATTTGCAAGAGACGCAACCACAAACGCACAGTCAGTCTCCAAAATTCTAGGATTGTGAAAGGTAATACTTATATATAGACCCGCAATGCATGCTCGTAGTTCCGCCTCCTCCACGCTTTTACAAAGCCCAATGTAATCCCAGGAAGAGACGAGGACCTTCCCCGAAGAGTCCCTGACCACCACACCCACACTTGCAGCGCTAATGCTCTCCACAAAGCTTGCATCGACATTGATCTTAATATACTCCGAAGGAGGGGGTGCCATAACACTGAGTTTCCATAGGATTAGGAAAAAAAATGAACCAGACAACAATCCTTTACCTTTATTTTTCAAGTCCACCTCTGGGCAGGATTGACTTGCGACAAATGATGACCAATAACTCTACACAAAATTAGCAGATGCTGAGACAAGTTTCTTCCCCGTACCAAATATCAAGTCATTCCTCGAGTGCCAGGCTCTCCAGAAAATGAAAATAATTTGGTCACTGAGGGAGTCATGGATTAGGGGGTGTCCGGATAGCCGGACTATGACCTTTGGCCGGACTCCTGGACTATGAAGATACAAGATTGAACACTTCGTTCCGTGTCCGGATGGGACTTTCCTTGGCGTGGAAGGCAAGCTTGGCGATACGGATATGTAGATCTCCTCTCATTGTAACCGACTCTGTGTAACCCTAGCCCTCTCCGGTGTCTATATAAACCGGGGGGTTTTAGTCCATAGGACGAACAACAATCATACCATAGGCTAGCTTCTAGGGTTTAGCCTCTCTGATCTCGTGGTAGATCTACTCTTGTACTACCCATATCATCAATATTAATCAAGCAGGAGTAGGGTTTTACCTCCATCGAGAGGGCACGAACCTGGATAAAAACATCGTGTCCCTTGTCTCCTGTTACCATCCGTCTAGACGCACAGTTCGGGACCCCCTACCCGAGACCCGTCAGTTTTGACACCGACATTGGTGCTTTCATTGAGAGTTCCTCTGTGTCGTCACCCTTAGGCCCGATGGCTCCTCCGATCATCAACAATGATGCGGTCCAGGGTGAGACTTTTCTCCCCGGATAGATCTTCGTATTCGGCTGCTTTGCACTGCGGGCCAATTCACTTGGCCATCTGGAGCAGATCGAAATCTACGCCCCTGGCCATCAGGTCAGGTTTGGAAGTTTGAACTACACGGCTGACATCCGTGGAGACTTGATCTTCGACGGGTTCGAGCCACAGCCGAGCGCGCCGCACTGTCACGATGGGCACGATCTAGCTCTGCCGCCGGACAGCGCCCAGGAGGCCGCCTCAGTGTCCACTCCGACCCTTAGCTCGGAGCCGACTGCGCCAATCGAGGTCGGGTGGCTAGAAACCGCCTCGGGGGCTGCAATCTCTACGGCGATCGAGCCGAATACCAGCCCTGTCCTTTGCAAAGCCCTTGACTCCAAGGTGTCGGACTCCTTTCCGGACTCCAAGCTTCCGCACCCCTGCCGATCGAACCCGATTGGGCGCCGATCATGGAGTTCACCGCCGCGGACATCTTTCAGCACTCACCCTTTGGCGATGTCCTGAATTCACTAAAGTCTCTCTCCTTATCAGGAGAGCCCTGTCCGGACTACGGTCAGTAAGGTTGGGATGCGGATGACGAAGAAATTCGAAGCCCACCCACCATCCACTTTGTAGCCACTGTCGATGATTTAACCGACATGCTCGACTTCGACTCCGAAGACATCGACGGTATGGACGACGATGCAGGAGACGACCAAGAACCAGCGCCTACAAGGTACTGGACACCCCAAAAGAAGGGAATGGCGATGGAACAACGGAGGATGACCCCTCCAAGAAGCAGCCTAAGCGTCGGCATCAGCGGCGCCGCTCTAAATCCCGCCAAAGGAAAAAACAGCGATTCCGGCACCGGAGACAATAACACCCCGGACAGTGCCGAAGACAACCCCCTCCAGCAGGATTCAGCGCAGGAGGATGGAGAAGCCAGCCCTCATAAGAGAGCGGCAGACAGAGAGGTAGAGGACGATAATTACATGCCTCCCTCCGAAGACGAGGCAAGCCTCGCCGGCGACGAATTTGTCGTGCCTGAGGATCCCGTCGAACAAGAGTGTTTTCAACGCAGGCTTATGGCCACGGCAAGTAGCCTCAAGAAAAAACAGCAGCAGCTTAGAGCTGACCAAGATTTGCTAGCCGACAGATGGACTGAAGTCCTTGCGGCCGAAGAGTACAAACTCGAACGCCCCTCCAAGAGCTACCCGAAGCGCAGGCTGCTACCCCAATTAGAGGAGGAAGCACCTAAACCTACGTCACCAGCGCAGGACGCGGCCGACCGGCCACCTCGTGGCCGCGATAGAGAGGCCTCTTGGCCATCCATTCAAGCCGCACCCCGGCGCCGCTCAAAAAATACCAAGGCACGGGCAAATGCACCAGACCTGCGAGACATATTGGAGGACAAGGCAAGGCAAACAAGATCAATCTACGGATCGCGTGGGCGCCCCACGACACGCGACGATAACCGTCATGCCGGATATGGCAAATACGGCCAGGCCGAACATGGCAGGCAAAGCTCATATGATCTACGTCATGATATAGCCCAGTATAGAGGCGCCGCACACCCACTATGCTTCACAGATGAAGTAATGGATCATCAAATCCTCGAGGGTTTTAAACCGTAAACATCGAATCATACGATGGCACAACAGATCCTGCGGTATGGATCGAGGATTATCTCCTTCATATCCACATGGCCCGCGGTGATGATCTACACGCTATCAAATACCTCCCACTCAAGCTTAAAGGACCAGCTCGACATTGGCTTAACAGCTTGCCAGCAGAGTCAATTGGTTGCTGGGAGGACCTGGAATCTGCATTCCTCGACAATTTCCAGGGCACCTATGTGCGACCACCAGACGCCGATGACCTAAGCCACATAATTCAGCAGCCAGAGGAATCGGCCAGACAATTCTGGACACGGTTCCTAACCAAGAAAAATCAAATAGTCGACTGTCTGGATGCAGAGGCCCTTGCAGCCTTCAAACATAACTTCCGTGACGAATGGCTCGCTCGGCACCTAGGACAGGAAAAGCCGAAATCCATGGCAGCCCTCACAACACTCATGACCCGCTTTTGCGCGGGAGAAGACAACTGGCTAGCTCGTAGTAATAACATGACCAAGAGCCCTGGTAATTCGGATACCAAGGACAACAATGGCAGGTCGCGTCGCAACAGGCACAAGCGCCGCATTAACGGCGACAATACTGAGGATACGACAGTTAATGCCGGATTCAGAGGCTCTAAACCCAGTCAGCGGAAAAAGCCATTCAAAAGAAATACTCCGGGCCCGTCCAGTTTGGACCGGATACTCAATCGCTCGTGCCAGATACACGGCACCCCCGAATAACCAGCCAATCACACCAACAGGGATTGTTGGGTGTTCAAGCAGGCAGGCAAGTTCAGTGCCGAAAACAGAGACAAGGGGCTGCATAGCGATGACGAGGAGGAGCCCCGGCCGCCGAACAACAGAGGACAGAAGGGTTTTCCCCCACAAGTGCGGACGGTAAACATGATATACGCAACCCACATCCCCAAAAGGGAGCGGAAGCGTGCACTCAGGGACGTATATGTGTTGGAGCCAGTCGCCCCAAAGTTCAACCCATGGTCCTCCTGCCCGATCACTTTTGATCGAAGGGACCACCCCACTAGAATCCGTCACGGCGGATTCGCCGCATTGGTTCTAGACCCAATCATTGACGGATTTCACCTCACTAGAGTCCTCATGGACGGCGGCAGCAGCCTGAACCTGCTTTATCAGGATACAGTGCGAAAAATGGGCATAGATCCCTCAAGGATTAAACCCACAAAGACTACCTTTAAAGGCGTCATACCAGGTGTAGAGGCCAGCTGTACAGGCTCAGTTACACTCGAAGTGGTCTTGGATCCCCGGATAATTTCCGAAGTGAGGAGTTAATCTTCGACATAGTCCAGTTCCGCAGTGGCTATCACGCCCTGCTCGGGCGAATCGCATTTTCAAAGTTCAATGCGGTGCCGCACTATGCATACCTCAAGCTCAAGATGCCAGGCCCTCGAGGAGTCATTACGGTCAATGGGAACACCGAACGCTCTCTCCGAACAGAGGAGCACACGGCGGCCCTCACGGCGGAAGTACAAAGTAGCCTCTCAAGGCAATTCTCCAGTCCGGCTGTTAAACGTCTGGACACCGTCAAGCGCGCCCGGAGTAACCTACAACAAGACCGTCTGGCACGTTCCGAGCAAGCATAGCAGTGCGGCCCCAACCCCAGCCCTCGCGAGATTGCGAAACCAGTACCACGCGTACATAATTACGCTCTGAAAATACCATGGGCATAAGGGGAGGGGCACAACCACGGCACGCCCAGAATGCGGCTCAACCGCACTAGGGGCACCCGATTTTGTCATTTCTCTTTTCTTACTTTCAGGACTCCACTCTCAGGAAGGCCTGTCCGGCAGTACAATCGCAGAACACACGATGCAACAGCCAGGGAGACAGCAAGCCACGTCGAATGTCCAGGTGGTCTCTATAATGAGCTAAATACCTGTCTTACTTAAAGTCAGGCAGCTTGCCCCTGGAGGGGGACATGTCAAATAATCCCATCTCTTGCTTATCGCACTATTTGTATCATTCTGCTTTCATAGCAGCCTTTTAATAAACAATACATAGCTTTTGTCTATTATTGCAATCATTTTTTATGTAAATATGTTCAGTTACGACATTATGCAACCTTAAACTTTGGTACGGCCAATACACCAGGGGCTCAAGTACCCCAGAATATGGTGTGAGAAGTCCGAACACTCTCACGAGTGCGGCACCCCGAACTTATAGCATTATATGCATCGGCTCCGAATCATGTCTTGGGTCAATAGTTGGGTTTGCCCGGCTCCCATGTTTTGGTACCTTACGTTCCGCTATATCGGCTAAGGTAGCGCTGGGAGAACTACTGCGATTGTGCCCCAGTTGAGCTGGGTTGAGCACCTCAGTAGAGAAAGCTAAAACTGACCGTCATGATAGGGCGAGAGCCGGTCGCTGTTCAAGAGGTTTTCGAGTCCCTAAAGACTTATGCCGCTTAGAGCGAGGAGCTGGCTTTGTCCGGCCTAGGCGTGGATAGTGCCCCGAACTCGGTCTTCCGAATACTAGGGGCTTCGCCGAAATTTAAAATTATAGAATTCTATGGCTAAGTGAGAGTGATAAAGCATTATAGTCCGATTGCCTTGTTCGTTGTGCTGGGTGCCTCCCTCGAAGGACCCAAGAATGGGAACAAGAGTGCTCAGGTTTATCCCGAACACCCCAGCACTCGTGGCATGGGGGTACAAGCCGACGACTCGCATCTCTCGGATTTAATAAACGGCCGCATAGAAGGTAATATTTTAAATTCAACAAGCGTTGCTTAGCGAATATGAACAAGTTTTCAGCGCACAGGATAAACATGAGCGAGTTTACTGAAAAATTACATCTTTGGAACATTCATTCGCCACAAGGCGGGCACCCTTCAGGACGCCCTCATAATACATCTCGGGCCTGTGATGCTCCTTCCCCTCCGGTGGCCCATCTGTCACCAGCTTCTCAGCATCCAGCTTGCCCTAATGTACCTTAGCATTGGCAAGGGCCCTACGGGCGCCTTCGATGCATACGGAGCGCTTGATGACTTCAAGCCATGGATAGGCATCCACCAGCCGCCTCACCAGCCCAAAGTAGCTCCCAGGCATGGCCTCCCCAAGCCATAGCCGGCCTATAAGGTCCTTCATGGCCTGTTCGGCTGCCTTATGGAGCTCGACCAGCTGCTTCAGTTGGTTGCTCAAGGGCACCGGGTGTCCGGCCTCAACATACTGGGACCAGAACACCTTCTCCATCGAGCTCCCTTCTTCGGCTCGGTAGAATGCGGCGGCGTCGGACACACTGCGGGGCAGATCTACGAATGCTCCTGGAGAGCTCCGGATTCGGGTAAGTAACAAGTAATTCACTTTCACATGCTTGCTTTGCATAAAGAATACCTTACCCGCCTCTATCTTCTTCATCGCCTCAATTTCCTGGAGGGCCTTTTGGGCTTTGGCCTTGGTAGATTTGGTGCTTTCAAGTGCCAAGGAAAGCTCGGACTCTCGAGTCTTTGAGTCAAGCTCTAAACTCTCGTGTTTTTTCACAAGAGCATTGAGCTCTTGCCGCACCTCCGCCACCCGCGCCTCTTGTTTCTCTCGCTCGGTGCGCTCCACGGCTGCATTGTCTTCGACCTTGGACAGCGCCTCCTTCAGGGTCGCCACCTCGGTTGTGGCCCCTGTAAACATTCACGTTGGTCTTGTCACTATTTGTAACCAGGTATTTTTATATATACTTACATAAGGTAATACCTACCTTCCTTGTCCTTGAGCTGCTTCTTGGCAAGGCCGAGCTCGTTCTCGGACCGCTCGAGGCTCTGCTTCAATGCATCGACCTCCGCAGTCAGTGTGCCAGAGGTCAGCAGCGCAGCCTGCATTCCCATATTGACATATTTATGTTACACTCCTGCGTATATCTATTTAGATCCTCAGTCCGGCTTTTCTTTCCGAACACCAAACTGAGCATCAGGGGATACTGTCTATGCAGTAACATTTTTACATGTTTTAAATACATACCTCAAAGCCTGTTAGAAGGCTAGCACAGGCTTCTGTCAGCCCGCTCTTGGCGGACTGAACCTTCTGGATCACCTCACTCATAATAGTGCAGTGCTCCTCGTCGATGGAGGCGCAGTTAAGCACCTCCAGCAAATTGTCCGGCGCCTCCGGTTGGACGGAGGCCATCGGCATCGTAGGCTTGCCCTTCTTATGAAGGGGTCGCCTGCCAGACTCTGGAACCACTGAAGGTTCCGGTGCGGTGTCTGGCCTAGGGCCGGACTTAGATCCCTCTGGGGTTTTATCCCCTTTGCGCCTGGAGTCCGGAAGGTCGCCTTGAGGCGCCTCCGGGGCTACCTCCTCCTGGGATAGCCCCTTCTGGGACTCCACCTCGGCATCGTTCGTGGGGCGAGGGGAGGTAGCAGTCGGGAGTGAAAGACTATTCACATCCGACGAATCCAGGGATCCACTCGATGAAGCGTCGAGCTGGGCCTTGGGCGGACTGCATGATTATGTTCGGTGTTAGAAGATACTGTGCACTAAAGGAACACCATGAGTTATTCTGGTATCCGGATACTTACGATGTTGCTAGGGGCTTGGCCCTGGATGGCCAATCCTCTCCGCCGTCTTCGGCGTTGGTGGCATAGTCCGGAAGAAGGGTCTTCCCCTTCTTGGACCCTCCGGCCTCCCCAGTTGGGGCGGCCTTCCTTTTCTTTCCTCCCTCCCGCTCGAGGGGGAGAGGCTTCTTCTTCCTCCTCCTCATCTTCGGAGGAGCAGTGCGCTTCGAGGTTGTCGGGTGATGAGTCCGACACCACCAGGCGCCGGGAGCTCTTTCGAGTTCCCGTGGCCTTCTTCTTGGCCTTCTTCTCCGGCACCACGTGAGGTGCCGGGACCAGCAACTTTGCCAAGTGGGCGTCTGCTGGGCCTTCGGGCAAAGGAGCCGGACAGTCGATCCGTCCGGACGTCCTCTTCCAGTCCTGTCAAAGGAGCGAGAGCTTAGATCCCGCATAGAGTCAAACTATGAAAAACAAGTTTCCTGTAAAGGGTAAAACAAGCTTACTGCGCTAGCTTGGCGCAGAATTCGCGATCCTCGGTAATGGGAGGGGGAACCTCGGAACTCTTGAATAGCACCTTCCACGCGTCTTCGTGCGTTGTGTCGAAGAGCCTGGACAAAGTCTGGTGCCGAGCCAGGTCGAACTCCCACAAGTTGAAATCCCATCATTGACACGGGAGGATCCGGCGGAAGAGCATGACCTGGACTACGTTGACAAGTTTAACCTTCTTGTCCACCAGGTTTTGGACGCTGGTTTGGAGTCCGGTCACCTCTTCCGAATTACCCCACGACAGGCCCGTCTCTTTCCAGGAGGTGAGCCGTGTGGGGATGCCAGATTGGAATTCGGGGGCAGCTGCCCATTCAGGGTCACCCGGCTCGGTGATGTAGAACCACCCCGATTGCCACCCTTTGATGGTTTCCACAAAGGATCCCTCGATCCATGTGACGTTGGGCATCTTGCCCACCATGGCGCCTCCGCAGTCCGCTTGCCAGCCGCCCACAACCTTCGGCTTGACATTGAAGGTCTTCAGCCATAAGCCGAAGTGGGGCTTGATGCGGAGGAAGACCTCGCACACGACGATAAACGCCGAGATGTTGAGGATGAAATTTGGGGCCAGATCGTGGAAATCCAGGCCGTAGTAGAACATGAGCCCCCGGACAAATGGGTGGAGTGGGAATCCTAGTCCGCGGAGGAAATGGGGGAGAAACACCACCCTCTCATGGGGCCTAGGGGTGGGGATGAGCTGCCCCTCATCTAGGAGCCGATGCGCGATGTCGTTGGACAAGTATCCGGCTATCCTCAACTTTTTGATTTGCCCCTCCGTGATGGAGGAAGCCATCCACCTGCCTCCCGCTCCTGACATGGCTGGAGAAGGTTGAGGTGGTAAGTGCGGACTTGGGCACTGGAGCTCGAGTGCGCGGAAATGGATAAGCAAGGGAGGAAGAAGGCATAGATGGAAAGGGTGGATCCTTATCCCCTTATATGGGCGACCAAAACTATGTGCCCCCGCCAGCCTGGTAAAACTCGCTTATCTCCCAAGCGCCGTGATTAATGGCACGGTTGGGTTACCGACGCCCGTATTGATGAGAATCCCGGAAAAAGGGGACGCAATCTCTGCTTTGACAAGACGTGCCAAGGAAACCGCCTCGCTAAACATGCTGAGGTGGGACAGTAAAACGATTCGAATAAAGGTTTGGCCGTGGCATGATGTCACACTGCGGAATACGTCAGCAGATTAGATTTGTACGGATATTATTCTCTCTACGGTGGTATGTGGAACTTATTTTGCAGAGTCGGACACTATCCTTGTGTTCAACATCTTCTATGAAGTATTTGGAGGAGGAACCCGCCTTGCAATGCCGAAGACAACTTGCGCGCCGGACTCGCCGTCGTTGAAGCCTGGTTCAGGGGCTACTGAGGGAGTCCTGGATTAGGGGGTGTCCAGATAGCCGGACTATGACCTTTGGCCGGACTCCTGGACTATGAAGGTACAAGATTGAAGACTTTGTCCCGTGTCCGGATGGGACTTTCCTTGGCGTGGAAGGCAAGCTTGGTGATACGGATATGTAGATCTCCTCCCATTGTAACCGATTCTGTATAACTCTAGCCCTCTCCGGTGTCTATATAAACCGGAGGGTTTTAGTCCTTAGGACGAACAACAATCATACCATAGGCTAGCTTCTAGGGTTTAGCCTCTCTAATCTCGTGGTAGATCTACTCTTGTACTACCCATATCATCAATATTAATCAAGCAGGAGTAGGGTTTTACCTCCATCGAGAGGGCCCGAACCTGGGTAAAAACATCGTGTCCCTTGTCTCCTGTTACCATCTGCCTAGACGCACAGTTCGGGACCCCCTACCCGAGATCCGCCAGTTTTGACACCGACAGTCACGCAGAGTAGCATTCAATTGGTCCAAAAGAATAAGAAACCAATCAGCCCCCGAATGCTTGAAAACCTCCTCCCCAGGAAGATCCCATATACCTCTCATTGTCATACGCAACGCATATGCCTTAGGGCACTTAACTAGCGCATGAAACGTATTTTCATCTTCCACTCCGCAAATAGAATATGTACTAAGAGTGGCTTGGTGGTGCATGACTTTGTTTACCTGGACGGCCAAGCTGTTCGTAGAGACATGCCAAGCAAAAATACGAATCTTCTGAGGAACATTGGCCTTCCAAATAATATCCCAAATCTTCCTCTCCCCCAACACCGCGCCACTGTATTGCCCTTCATCTTCTTTAAGTTCCTTTAAATTAAGCGCAAGCATGTACGCTCTTTTAACCGAGAATAAACCATTCTTCTCAAAATGCCAAGCTATAAAATCAGCTTCCCCTGACGACTGAAAACGAAGACTTAAAATCTCCTCTGCATCATGTGGATAAAATAAGTGCCTAACCAAATTCTCATCCCATCTCCTCGGTCCACTCAAAATTAAGTCAGACACCCATTTGACCCTGGTTCCATTCTTCTTTGTAGTAACCTTAAGACCAGAGATTCTTGGCAGCCAATTATCTCTCCAAATATTAATATTAGATCCATCACATACTCGCCAAATAACGCCCGATTTAAGCAGGTCCAAACCATGCATAATACCTTGCCAAGGAAGTGAAGTTGATTGTGAAAAAACAGTGTCAAGGATATGCCCCTGGGGATAATATTTCGCCTTCATCACCTTTGCGCATAAGGACTTAGGGTTAACTACCAATCTCCAAGCCTTCTTAGCTAGCAGACCTTGGTTAAATAATCTGAGATCGCGGAAACCCATACCTCCCTTACCTTTAGGCCTAGTCAGTTTGTCCCAAGCCAACTAGTGAGTTTTCCTCCTCTCATCCTCGTCACCCCACCAAAAATTCCTTATAATATGAGATAGCTCCTCACAAAGCGACGCTGGGAATTTAAAGATACCCATGGCATAAACTGGAAGAGCCTGAAGAACTGATTTGATCAACGTTTCCTTCGCCCTACTGGATGCATATTTTTCAATCCAATCCGATAAAATTTTAAGAGCTTTTTCTTTAGTAGATTGAAATTTACCAGCCTTCATTCTTCCTTTTGGCACCGGAAGCCCAAGATATTTGTCCTCAAAACCTTCAGCGGTAATATTCAAGATTACCATGACAGACACTTGGTTTTCCATACTACACTTCTTCCCGAACATAATAGAGCATTTATCTGCGCTCAATAACTGTCCAATCCCCTTTTGGTAAGTTGAAATGATATTTTTAATTGTCAACGCTTGATCAATGGACCCCTTGAAAAACATAAGGCAATCATCGGCAAATAAAAGATGAGAGATACTCGGAGCATGCCTATTCACCTTGAAATCTTGGAGAGCTCCTCTAGCACATGCATCCTGAAGCAACAAAGAAAGAGCTTCCGCCACCAGCAAAAATAGGTATGGAGATAAAGGGTCCCCTTGCCTGAGACCACAAGAAGGGGAGAAAGTTTCCAAAAGTTGACCATTAAAGCGCACACAAAATTTGACAGATGTGACACATGCCATAATCCATTTTATCCAAACTGCGTCAAAGCCCAACGCACCCATTATCCTTTTGAGAAAGTGCCAATCCACCCGATCATAAGCTTTTGCTAAATCCAATTTATAAGCACAAAATTCGCCTCGACTGTCTTTTAGCGTGCTCAAAGAATGCATACATTCAAAAGCTATAAGAGCATTATCAGAAATTAATCTTCCAGGAATAAAAGCGCTTTGGGTTGGAGAGATCATACTATCAAGAATCGGTCTCAGCCTATTTACGAGGCACTTAGAAATAATTTTATAAATAACATTGCATAGGCTGATAGGCCGGAACTCTTTAATAGATT